>NW_004524611.1:4226294-4272890 GCF_000260255.1 Octodon degus
CCCCCCCCCCCCCCCCCCCCCCCGCTGCCACTGTGGGCGGCACCATGCAGTAGGCTTGCAGAGAGGCATGGAATGAAAGTGGAAGGGGAGGCGGAGGTCAGGCTGCCCCCTGGAACGCTCTTCAGTTGGAGCCGTGTGCCTTTCCCTGCTGCCATCACCTGTGGACATCAGACTCCAGGTCCTTCAGCCTTTCACGTGGATTCACGCCCGCGACTCTCCAGCAAGCTTTAGGCCTCCAGCCCTGGGCTGGGCTGCGTCCTCGGTCCCGGTTGTTCTGCGGCTTCCAGCTCTCTGGGCCGAGCAGCGGCTGGGTCCTCGGCTCTCCAGTGTGCAGAGGCCGCCGTGGGCTCTGCGGCTGCCGGTCCTGCGAGCTGTGGCGTGGATGCTCTCAGGAGCCCTCACCAAGCCCGCTTTTGGTGCCCAAAGTGATTGTAGGAAATCGGAATTGTAAGGGTGGATTCACCTAATTGGTTGAGTCCTTCCTGGAATTCGCTCTCTAATTTGACAAGACACAAATTTGCCTTTGTCTCGCCTTTTAGTAATGTAGGGAGTACTGACAGCCTACTCTCTAAACTGCGGCAGGACTGTGCAGCCTTGGCCCATTTCGGATGCTCTTATTTTACTACTAACAAGATACAAGGAGTTCCGTGACCGGGTGCCACACTTTCCAATATTTTTGGAAGACTAAGCACTACAGTGAGGCTGGCTGGTGGTTCTCAGCATCTGTGCGCAGAGTCACACAGGGACAGACTGCGCGTAAGGACGCAGTTCTCCAGTTCTGGGCACCCATGAACAGTCTGTGCGGGTTTGGAAGGAGCATTTTCCCTCCTTTCTCTACAGCGCTGAAGCGGCCTCGTCGTTCGATGGCTGAATCACAGCAAAGATGTGACGTTCAGCCTCCAGCAGTGTCTACACTGAAGGGAGAGGTCTCCTGCTGATGAGGGGTTGCGAGGGCTTGGGGTAGTGGGGGTGCTGGTGCGCGCTTGTCAGATGACGCCTACCTTCCACATGGGGACAGTCGAGAGACTGTGCCCCTCACTCATTCCTTAGTGAGCAGGTGCACGAGGGACGCACCGCCTCCTCACAGAGCCTCGTCTTTGCTCTGTGTGCCATGGTCACTTAGCTGGGGAATTTAACAGCTCTGGGTGTAACTGGATCTTTGCATGTCAGTGGTAGCCCTCAACCATCAGAGAAAACTAGTAAATTGAAAACAAAATTGCAATTAATAGGTGTTAATAATTAGAAAGCTCTAATCTCACTCAAGAGGGCTCCACCCTTGTGACTTAATAGTCATCCTCCATCGGACTCATTTCTTGTACTGTCACCTTCTGGTGTGGTCCACTTGGGGCTTATGGACTGAGACTCATTTCATCATTGATGGCAACAGCCCTGTGACCTCGGGAGAGACCGAGGAGGGCCTTGTCTGCATGTGCCCAGTGCATGGAACCAGCAAGTCGTCTTCCAGTATCAGTGGGTGGCCGGGACAGTCGCCCCATGGAGTACTGGGTAAGGTCAGTACAGCGTTCTTCTCCCAGTGTGTCTCAGTGAAGAAGCAAGAGCAGAGCAGCTGATGGGGGCGTCTGCTCCTTGGGCCCCTGGCTCTGCCTCTTGTCTGTGGATGCAGATTGTACAGCCAACTGGTCCCTCTCAGCTTGCTCATGTGGGACCACTGCAGGTGATCTCCCAGCTCAGCAGGCCCCGGCCCATGAGCCATACGTGCCCCCTGCTTCCTGTCCTCCAGGTGGCCCAGGCAGGTGGAAATGGGGGATCACACCGCCCTGGCAGCTCCGTCGTCCCATGTAGGACTTGAGCCAACATCCTCAGAATGAATGGGCCCACCACACTCACACACCGGGCCAAACAACTCTGAGTGCAACCTTTAGTGGTGTTAGACAAAGCACGACATTGTTGTTTCTCTCTTAGGAAGTTCCTGTAATTCTTAAATGTTTCAGGAACTTTATGGTTTGCTTCTTGTTATTTTGTGAGCTGTGTCCTGGATACAGTTTATAAATGTAGTGTAAATGCAATTGTGCACTTGCGTTTTTTGCTGTGTGATCAACAGCCCTAGGGCCGAAATGAGGGCTGGATGGGTTTATTCAGACTTCGTGATCTGTATGCTTGGGAGGGGACAGATGCCCAGGGGTCCTATTCCCACTATTTCTGCTTCATTGACAGGTTTAACCCACCCCAGCTACTTTGGGACATAGGAACTGTGTGTGATTGAGTTTTCTTTTTCTTTTCTTCTTTATTTTTTGAGTTTTCTTGTCTCACAGGCAACACAGGAAAAGTATTCTGACATAGTTTTTACATTTCTGATACTACAGGGCTTTTCTCTATTGAACTTTCTTGCTAGGTTAATTTATTCAGTTAAAAGTAAGAGTCTGAATCTTTTTGTTGCTAGGTACACATTCTAATATTTTAAGATATTTCATGAATTTATCTTTTCGCTGTGGACCAGTCCTGCTCAGACCTATCCCGATAGCATCCTCTGGAAAACACTTACGTGTCCAGCAGTTTAAGGGACAGGAGGAGGGAAGCGGCTCCAGGCTGTTCTGCAGGCCGTGCCAGCCTCTGGCAATGGCACAGCACACCCTCCTCAGCCCGCTTCGAGAGCCAGGCAGAGCCAGGGGTCGCTAGTGGCAGGGCCCGGGCTCTATTTCCCCGTGCAGCTCTGCAGAGGGGACTGAGCCCAGGGACCATTTTTCACTCGGAGGCATGAGTGGCTTTATGAGGTGTGGTCAAATTTTGGCAATCTCACCGAGCGTCACCCAACAGAAGGGCAGACACATAGAAGTGTGAAGCTGTGTCCTCACCCACCGTATTCAGGGGCCTGGCTCCTTCCCAAACTCAAAATGAAGGATCTGAGTTTTGAGTCACTTCAGGACATCAAGGCACTTGGGGCTTCAGGGCCAGCACAGCATGCGATACCAGGGATCAAAGCCTGGTCTTTGCACTTGCCAGGCAGGCACTTAGATCACCGAGCTGTCTCCCCAGCCTGGCGATGTGACTTTTATTGTAGATCTTAACTCTGCTTGTTGATCCGTCTCACTGCGCATAATGTTAAAGATGGCAGACCTCAAGCCCCCAAAGCCGCCGTGGGGGCAGGTGGGCCACGGGCCCCACAGTGAGGCGAGAGCAGGGAGGCCCTGCTGGCTCTGCACAGCCCGCTCAGAAGGCCGCGCCTCTGTATGCTGCAGCCTCTATAGTGTGGAACTGTGCCTGGCAGGATCTTCTATTTTGCAAACCTTTCTAAATACTATCAAAATATTGTTTTCATGTACATAGGGCCTTACTTATTATGCCGGTCATGAGCGGCTTATGCTGAAAGACAATGGATGATCGAGATACATTTCTAACCTCTAAGTGTGATGGGAAAACAGGCATGGAGAAACATGCTTCCAGGCAGGAATGTTCTAGAAAGGAGCAGCAGGCCATGAGCACAGTGGGAAAGCCTAGGACAGTAAAGGGGGCAGGCATTAAGGACCACCCTTCTCACCTTTTCTTACGAGGTGTACATGCCTAGGAGGTGCCTAGGAAACTCCAAGGGTCAGACTCAGGGTCCTCTGGGACGTAGGTTCCAGGATAAAGGAAGGCCAGGGTGGGGAGAGTCACCACTGCCTCAGGAAGAGCCTGGAATTCCTGCTCACTCGAGGTTGAAGCCATGTGGCTCAAGATGAGTCCATCCTCTTACCAAATGTGCTGATGGAAACCATTCTCAGACTAAGATTTTGGCATAATAGGGGAATCAAATTCTATTTAATTTTCTTGAGAAAGATACCCAGAAGGGGAATAGCTGGGTGGAATGGGACCTCCAGTCCTAGTATTTTGAGGAATTTCTGCACTGATTTCCACAGTGGTTATACCGGCCTGCACGCCCATCAGTGGTGGGAAGGGTTCCTCTTCCCCCACAGCCCCTCCAGCACTTGTTGCTGGTTGTTTTCCTGCTGTGAACATCACATTGTCCCCCTGATTTGAGAACTGCACTGAAAGGGTAAATAAGGACCCAGATGTACAATGGATGTTACAGAATGGGAAGAAAGTGTTTAAAAGAAAAGAAAACTTAGGGTGGGGAAAAGGGGAAAGGGAGGGGAAATGAAAGTGAAAAAAGATTTTAACAAAGGGATATAATGGAAACAAAGCTTTGGAAAGAGGGAGGGGAAGAGGGGTCGAGGGGAGGAGAGGGGATTGGGAGAAAAGAGGAATCAAGACACATCATGTGGAGGAGCAAATTCCCTATAACGAATATGATCATTATGCAAATCTGAACTCTAACAATGAACTTTTCTTGATTTTATTGAGAAACAAATAGCAATGAGATAGTTTCAAAACAGGTTCGTAGGACAGTTACATAATTAATACATTGCATATTGTTGTCTTCGTAGTAGTTATTCAGAGTACAAGATGCAGACATGATATCCTATCCAAACATTATTAGTATAAATCTTTCTTCTTATTGAATTGAGAGAAAGTAGTTGTATATCTATCCTAACTATACTGTATATACAGATGCAAAATGGTCCTTCCTTTGTATCCCCTTTTTGTTTAGTTTTGTCAGAGGTGGGTATTCCATTGCCATTTAAATTTTGTAGGTGTGTGAATTCAGCAAAATAATCCAATACAATCCAGTAGTCCTATGGCTAATCCAATGAACTTAATTAAAAATTTATTCAAAAATTATTGGGCCGGGGAGATGGCTCAGTGGAATAAGCTCTTTCCTGGCAAGCGCAAGGGCCTGAGTTCAATCCCCGGTTCTGCAAAAAAAAAAAATATTATTTAGGGGCCAGGGAGATGACTCAGTAGAATAAGCACTTGCCTGGCAAGCACAAGGGCCTGAGTTCAATCCCTGGTTCCGCCAAAAAAATAAATAAAATAAAATAAAATATTAAAAAATTATTATTTAGAAGACAAAAAGAAAAGATGAAAACAGAGGGCAAAGCAAAAGACAGGAAGGAGAGAGATTAAAAAGTCATCCTACTGAGAACCTGAGTTCACACAGTAGCAAGAACCCGATAGAGTTGGGAATCAGCCCACGAGAGCCCATGGCCTCCTGTGGCTGCGGACTGGAGAATACCCTGGGGCAAAACATCCCCTCTGACCTTAGCCTTCAGGCTCGGGTACAGGACAGAGAGCTCCGTTCTGGGGCAAAGGAAGGACAGCAAGAGACACAGGATGAGATTTGTTCAAGCTTGCACCATGGGATTCAATGAAGGCTCTGAGAAATTGGCTTTGGTCTCGGAGCTGAATTCTGCCACTGAGTGACCATGGCAGCGTGAAGTCCTGGCTGGCCACGGTCTTGTTGGCCAACCAGCATCTTGTAGGACAGTGGACAGGAAAATTAGATCGCAAAGGTGAGCAAGATGCGCCTTCTGCAACAGTTTTGAGGACACACGTGTGAAAAATGTCCTAGTTCAGGATTCTTGAAGTACTGGAGAAATAGAACTACTATCTCAAAATCGTTCCCTCAGAGCTGAGAGTGTTAAATAAGTGCCTGGAAGCTAAAAATGCCAAGGAAAAGTGCTGGAGGGGGGCATGGAGGGCTTCACCCGTCATGCAGGTATGGAGTGGGAAGCCCCGGAGACCATGAGGGCCCAGACTCTGGGGCCACGTCACCCACCTCCAGAGGCCACCTTCAGGATGTACTCTTGGCTTGAACTTGACTTTCAGGTCAGTCAGATGAAAAAAGGTTTGCTGAAAACTCCAGCCACTGGCCTACATCAAAGCGTGTTTGGGTCCAGAATCCAAAAATTAGCCTGAAATTCAACTTAAATTTGTCTTGTGTTAGTTAAAAATGTTTTCTTTTAATAAAGACATGTCAGCTTCCAGATTCACAGGCTTTTTATACACATAAGACTGAATAACGCGGTTGCTAGTAACAGGGCCCACGGCTCCTCCATGTGTAGTGGAGGAACAACTGCATGGCCGTGGGCAGGAGCCAACAGAAGCATCAGCCAGCAGAGCCAGGCCGGGGGAAGGCCAGATGTCGCGAGTTTTCAAGGTGGCATAAGCCTGTTTCCTGGGGCAACCAAATAACAGACCTTGAAAATATCAGCACGACCAGAGATGAGTATGACCAGGCAACCTAAGGGTTATTTTAAAGAATGTATTCAGTACAGGGTCTAGAGGGTCTCACTGTGCAGACCAGACTCATAGTAACCCTCTTGTTTTCAGCTTCCCAGTCGCTGGGATTTCAGCTGTGTGCCAGAACACCCATCTCAATAGCTGTCTCAGCTCGCTCCAGAGGGCAGGGCTGACATGACATGGGGATCGAACCCCAGTCCCCTGGCGCTTGCCTAAGTAGGCTCTTTAGTCCGCTGAGCTATCTGGCTGGCCCTGACCAGGCAACTTAAAAGATTAACAAAATATTTGGGCATGAAATACGTCCCACATTGTGAATCACCATTAGTTTTATTTTATTTTACTTCATTTCATTTTATTTGTACCTGTTTTAGGAGTCAAAAGAACATTACTCTCCTGGTCTGTGATAGATCTGAGGCACAGCTCCATGCTAGAGCAGGTGCCTACTATGCAGGGAGGCCCCAGTTTGATTGAGAAGAAAAAATCCGCACTATAAAATTTAAATTCATGGGGCTGGGGAGATGGCTCAGTGGAATGAGTGCTTCCCTGGCAAGCACAAGGGCCTGAGTTCAATCCCTGGTTACGCAAAAAAAAAAAAAAAAAAAAAAAAACAGACAGCATTCTTCCCCAGAGCACAGTGTATGCAGGTGTGTTTGGAGTCTTTTCAGGGACCGTACTATTCGGCCCCACAGAAGGATAAATTGGAGCCTTCTGAAGGAAAATAGATGCACTTGAGACTATGGTGCTGCACGATGTAAATCAGACACAGGAGGTTAAATAGTACATGGTTTCTCTTACATGAGACACTCAAAATGTAAATAATTTAAAGAGCAAAGTGGAATAGAGATGACAGGAAACAGGAGGGTAAACTCTGCAGAAGTGGGGAGGGATTTGAGGACAGAGGAAGATGAGAACGGGGAAGGGAACATAAAAATTCATCAGGATCCATTTAAAACATTTTATTTATTTATTTATTTGTTTATTTATTTATTTTTCTGGCGGAGCCGGGGATTGAACTCAGGCTCTTGTGCTTGCCAGGGAAGTGCTTATTCCACTGAGCCATCTCCCTGGCCCCCATTTAAAACATTTTAAACATCACACAATTCTACGTGCCTAATTCTAATTTTCTTCTAAAACTTTGAAGTAGGCACATAAGTTTTAAAGCACATCCACAGAGTGAAACTCTAGTCCCATGTGTCTTCTGTGTGTGCCTTTCAGTGACTGCCCTAACTGCAGGGAAACTCTAAACCTTTGATAGTTAATAGTGTTTCCCCAACACTTGGCTTGGGCCAGGAAGATGGCTCAGTGGAATAAGCACTTCCCTGGCAAGCGCAAGGGCCTGAATTCAATCCCCAGTTCCGAAAGAAAAAAAAAAAAAAACCAACAAAAAACCAAAATGAAGCAAACAAAAAAAGGCTTTGGCTTAAATAGAAGCTATATTTTGCCAAGAACAAATAGCTAAACACCAAAATATCTAGATTTTATGCAAGATTTCTGTGGCAAAAATGGATCGAGAGGATATATTTTGGCCAAATAATATTTTAAAATTTCAGCCCAGATTATAGGAGGTCACACTGAAAAGCTGATGACAGTCCAGAAGATAAATATAGAATGAATTCTTCCCCACTCCTCCTAAAACTCACTTTTTAAGAAGTTAGTCTTTTCTAAAACATCTTATGATTTACTGCACCGAGGGATACTCTTTGCTCCATCCTTACTATTTTATTTTTTTCTGGATTAAAAAAGTCATTTAAAAATCTTTTCTCTTTAGTTTATTACACTTCAAAAAGTTCTCCCTTATTTACAGATACATCTCTCTTGGTCCATTTGGATTTCACTAAGAAAATGTCAGCATTTTCTTAGGTTGGTTGTAAACAACGGAAGTTTAGTTTTCAGAGTTCTGGAAAATGCAAAGCCCAAGATGCAGGTCCGGGTCCTTCCTGGCTCACAGGTGGGGCCATCAGCCTGTGTCCTTGTGGGGTGGAAGGGGACAGGCAATTAATTCCCTGCAGCCACTGTGCGGCCGACACCTCTCCCGGATCACTTCCCAAACGCTTGTCCCTTACTATGATCACATGTGGTTGAACTCCAACACGAGAATTCGGGGAGACTCAGACACCGGGCGCAGCATCCTGCCTTTGGTCATCCCCAACCCATGCTCTTCTTGCATGCAAAATACATCCATTCCACCCCGATAGCCCCAAAGTCTTAACCTTGTCCTAGTACCAACTTTCAAATTTAACGCCGAAAGCTTTCCTAAATGAGATGCGGGTGACAATCTAAATCAGATTGCCCCGAGCTCTGAGCCCAGGAACTCAAGCGAAGTCGTCTGCTTCTACAGTGAATGGTAGGAGCGCTGTCGGGTACCTGTCCCCCAAATATGATGCTGGGAAAGTCGCAGGAAACTCGTTTCCATTTGGAGGAGAGGAGTAGAAAAGGACAAAGGTTGGCTGGTGAGTTCTAAGCACAAAATCCAAACCTTGAAGAGTAATGTTCTTGGATGAGCGTCCCAGCTGCTTGGCTCGCCCAGGCGAGAGGCAGCCCCAAAGGCACCATCCCGCCTCACCCCGTGGCTTGGTCTTCGACGTTCTTTACGCTTGCCAAGGACACCATGAGTTCTGAAACATGGTAAGACTGAAATATGCCCGTCGGTCTCTTCCTGAGCGACCTGACCCCACGCACCCCGGCCTGCCGGCCGCCCCGCCCTCAGTGGCACTATGCTCATAACGACTATCTCCACCTCATCTTCTCCACTTAGGTTACGCTTGCTGATCGTCTGGATTCTCCGCCTGCAAGTCCTGCCTGGAGCTGCATGTACGCCTCTAGCGTGCTGGCTAGGACATACCAGGCAGGCCAACAATAGCTGCTGGGGGAAATGGGCCCGCAGATCTCCTTGCCTAGATTTCTTATTTGGTTCGTTCATTAAATGGCAGCAGAGCCCCTGCTCCTGCATTAAGTAGTAAATACTAAACATTTAAAAATGTGTGCTGAGGACTCCCAGTGGAGGAGAAGCTTAATAGTAAGGTGCTGACAACAGGAGATAAAATAAATGGACAAAAATAAAGCAAGCACCAGAGATCTCAGAGGCAGCAACTGAGGCTTTGGCATCTGTGCAGTAAGACTGGAAGGAGAGGAGAGATGCAGAGATGGGGAAAGATCAGAGGAAGTAATAGTCTGAATAAATTTGAGATCAAGAGCTACTCACATGTAGCACAAAGCACAAGTCAAGAATTTCAAGAAACTGGGGAAAGGGCAAGTAGAACGGACCTAGAAGACTTGCCAGAAAATTGCATAACTAGAATTCTATTGATGATTAAAACGAAGCACTCCAAGGTAGCCGGAGAGAAACAGCCTGCTCTTCTCAGGGCCGCACCGACCTGAGTATGAGCAGGTTTACTATTGCAGTCAAACAGATCGGAACGGTGGAGCACCATGTGTTGGAAGGGCTGAGGAAAGATCCTTGCCACTTTGAACTTTGTATCTAGCGAAATTATACTTCAGATATATGTAAAGATTAAGGTTATCAGGGCTGGCCAAATAGCTTGGCAGATTAAAGTGCCTGCTTAGGCAGACCCAGCGGCCAGGGTTCGATCCCCAGTGTGCCATACCAGCTCTGCCCCTGAGACAGCATTGAGACGGGGCGTGGTGGCGCACGCCTGTGATCCCAGCGCTTGGGAGGCTGAGCACAGGCCGATCACTACGAGTCCGATCTAGTGGTGAGACCTTGTAGACGCTGTCCTAAAATATAACAAATAAATAAAGTTATTGTGAGCTGAAGAAAAATTGAAATAACTTTTTGCTAGGCAGACCCTTAATGACTGGTAAATACAAGGACTTTTGGTTAGAAAAATGAAAATGAAAATAAAGAAGTAAGAACGTTAGCAAGAAAGCTAAGCAGAGCAGACAGATGGGTCACGTCAGGTTCGGTGACTCTGTGTGCACCTGGTAAATCAGCTGTGATGAGTGAGACAGCTCATCTGAGGATGAAAATACGCAAGACAACAACCATTGTTGAATCCCCATCATTTGGTTTAGTGAAATTCTATATCATTTCTACTTTTTTTTTTTTTTTTACTAATTTTTATTATCTTAAAAATATCCTAGGACAAGGGCTGTGGCTGCGGCTCGGCAGGCGAGCTCTTACTCTGGATGCGCAGGGCCCTGGCTTCAAACCCCAGCACCCCAAACAAAACAAAACAAAACAAAATCATAGGACTAGCTGATACCTAAAACTATGGTATTTAAAAGCGAGGAGGGTGAAATGGACTATGGCAGCCAGGGTCCTGCTTGTCTTTAAGATGGTGAAATGTCAATGCCACTTGTCCCGAACCAGTGGGTCAGTCAATGAAGGTCACCTGGGGGAGGAGCGGGGAATTGAAGAGGGGACAAAGGACAGGAGAAGCGAGAAATGGAGACAAGACAGGATTCTGATCAAGTCTCGTTTATTCAGGGGAAGTGCTGAGTACATATAGTGGAGGCGCAGGGAAATGACGTAGGGGGGTAAAAGGCGCGAGTAACTAGGCAACCGGGCTATGACAGGAAGTCCCAACTCCGGGGCATAGCAGGAGGCTTATGGGAAATAGGCGGGGTGAGAAGGACCATAAACTTAACTCAGCAGGGGAATACAAACTTAAGAAGAGGGCTGACACTATTATAAAATGGGTACCAGTTAATGGCCTCTCACATGCCACCAGTGATGTTTAGTTTTTATGAATACCTGGAGCAACTGTGAAAACTATCCAAAGAAATATACTCCGGAATATGATAAAGTGAGATGGAAGCTACATAATGATCAAAGAATGAAATTTGTGCACCCCGAACTTCAGAGCTTCAGCATACACAGAATAAAACCACCGTTGAAGCAAGAATGGGGCAAATCAGTAATTACAGCTGAGGTTCCAACGTCCCTCCCTCAGGCGTGGATAAATAGGCCCTTCAGAGCAGCGACACTAAGTGGCATGTGCAGTTATTAGGCCAAGAATTGAAGACTACTCCTTTTCAAAAAAAGCGCTCATAAAATGTTCAACAAATTAGTCCGTCTCTTGGACCATAAAGCAAACAACACATTTAAATATTAAAATTGCATGAAAGTTGTTCTTTGACTAAGATAAGATACAATTAACTATTGGTAACACACAGACAAGAGGAAAGACTGTACATGTGTGAAAATTAACCAACAAAGTTCTAAGTAATCCACAGATCAAAAAGTAAGTTTCCAGGGAAATTTAAAACACGACAGAAATGAATTATTAATAAGATTTCACATATCAAAAAGTATGGGAGATAGCCAGGACAGTGTTCACAGGAAAATTCACAGTAGTCAGTGCTTACACAGTATGCAAAATGAAGACGGATCTTAAGTCAGTCTTCGGAGTTTATAACTCAAGACACTAAAAGAGGAGTGAAAGAGACAGGAGACAGAAGAAGGGAGAGAGGGAGAGAACACAAGTTGACATAAGGGAAGGTAAGACAAGGGAACGTGGCGTGGCATAAGTTATTTAAAAAATAAACCAAGAAAACTGGAAGAATTCTAGCGGCTGTGAGCCAGAGCATCAGAAATGGGAGGAAAAAGCGACCAGCGTCAGTAATGACACGGAAGCTCTCAGCGCAGCTTCTGTGCCAGTGAAACAGCGCGCTGTATGCGGCACCAGCTTCACTCCAGCAGGCTAGACGTCTTAGAAGAAAGCCACAGTCTCAAAGCACCAGTATCGGGCCGGCTGGATGGCTCAGTAGTATAAGCGCTTGCCTGGCAAGCGCAAGGGCCTGAGCTCAATCCCTGATTCGTCAAAGCACCATTATAAAGGGGTACATTACAGTGCAATCCTGTAACTCTCACCAAAATTGGATTTGCAATTCAAAGCTCATGAAAAAGGTTTTTGACCCAGAAAAATCACTTAAGAATTCTGTCAAATATTTAAAGAATAGCCACCAATTTTACACATTCTTTTTCAGAAATAGAAGCATTCACAAGTCACTTCATGTGGCCATTAAACAGATTCAGACCCCCAACACACACACACACACACACACACACACACACACACACACGAAAGTCCACATAATGTTTTCATGGAATTAAGCACAGAAAGCATCAATGAAAGTTCCAGCAAACTGAATTTAATGATGTGTAAACACACACGCGGTGACCAAATGGGCTTACTTCAGGCAAAATGTTTGTAAACATTTTGGTCCAATATGTGTTCATGCTGGTAACTCTAAGCAAGTTAATGTTGAAGTTTCAAGAATAAGGCAATACAAAATATACAAGGATAATAAATAAAAGGCACAACAGGCGTAAAGGAAAAATACACTTGTAGATAATATCACTGTTTATAAAAATATCAAGGAAAATGTACTAACATATTAGAGAAACACCAAATGTGTCCAACAAGGTTGAATGATGTGAGTTCAGCACACACAAAATCAATCGCAGCACTGTCTACTAATAGTAAACAAATGGAAATTTCAAATATAATATCATTTGCAATCTCCAAATAAGACAAAATCCTTAGCTGCACACTGGGCAGTACATCTCATGAAAGTTACAGAATGCTGATGAAAGAAATCCAGGAAGACCCGCAACAATGAAGAGATACACCACGTTCATGATCGAAGACCATCGCGAAGGCACGAACTTCCTGCAATTCAGCCTACAGACTAAATGCAGTATTCCAGGCAGGTCTTTTGTGGGCATAGATGACATTTTCATAAAATTTATATAAAGAAGCAGAGGCCCCTAGAAAACCTAAAATATTCTTGACAAAGCGAATAAAGAAGGAGGAACAAGAAAGGCTCCAAGTAATGCTTGCTGCATCACTACTACAGGAAAGAGTTTTGCCCTGGTGGAGTGACAGACAGGCAGGTCACTTGGATTAAACTCAGCTTTCAAGAAAGGACACAAATATGCTCAAGTGATTTTTAACAAAGGGACAAAACTGACTTAATGGAATGTTCAAAGGCTAAATCAATGAAGCTTTAAGGTAAACCTCACGCCATTTAAGAAACAAAACAAAAAGATGGTATCACGATCTTTTATTTAAATAAGAGAATTACGCTCCAAGAAAATGATGGGGATTTACATCCATGCAGAGTTCTTGGCCCTCATACCAAAGGGATGGTCTATAAAAATGAAAATGTACAAATTGGCCCTTATCAAAATCTAAAATGTTTGTTTTGTGGAAAGTCATATATAGAGAGTTTGAGGATATAAGCTAAAAATGGGGAAAAAAATACTTGTTTCTTGCATGTTTTGTGTTGGACTAGTACCTGGAATTTGCAGGGAACTCTGAAAGTTCAAAGGCAAAATATGAAATAATTCAATCAGAAAATATGCAAATAACACCATGAGCAAAGAGAATACATACATGGTAAATCAGATATAGTTGCCATCATTGTTTATTAATAATATGCAAATTAAAATCACAAGGGAATACCTGTGCACACTACGCAACTTGGACTTGTAGTGATCTTCCTGTCTTAGCTGCTCCAGCACTGGGATTACAGGCATGTGCCACCACGCCCAGTTTCAGTGGCTAGCACGGTGCACTCATGGTTCTGGGGCTGGCATGGCATGTGGTACCGGGGATCGAACCTGGGTCCTTGCACTTGCCAGACAGGCACTTAGACTACCCAGCTATTTCCCCAGCTCTCATATTAATTCTTATTACCCCAAATCTGGATGCAACCTAGAGATCCTTCAATAGTGGACCTGTTAATCTCCAGTGCATCTCTACCACAGAATACTGCTCTGCATCAGTAAAGAACAAACTAGTTTTTTTTTTCTTTTTTAATGTATTTGGTTGTTGCAGGGTCTCACTACACAGCTCAGACTAATAGTGATCCTCCTGTTTTCAGCCTCCCCAGCACGAGGATTACAGGCATATGCCACCATGCCCAGACTCTGGCTGGCTCTGCCCACCCTGGGGGTGGGGCTGGTGTGGCATGTGGTACCCAGATCAAACCACGGTCCAATGGGCTTGTCTAAGTGTGCCTAAGCAAGAGCTTTAGTCTACTGGGCTATCTCGTCGGCCAAGAATGAACTGCTGAGGACACTTAGATGGCTCTCCAAGAATTATGCTGAGTGAATGTGAAGCCAAGCTCACTGGCTGTGTATGGCATGATTACATTTATACGCTGTTTTTGAAGTGGTATCTTTCTGTGGAATACATATTTTTTTTTTTTTTTTTTTGTATTTTAGGGAAGAGTCTACAGGGTGTTCAGGGTCTCACTATTAAATCAGACTCAGTGATCGGCCTGTTTACAGCTTCCCAAGAGCTGGGATTACAGGCACGCGATCCCACACCCAGTCTCAATTGCTGTCTCAGTGTGCCCAGGGGGCGGGGCCAGCATGGCAGGCCTGGGGACCAGACCCCCCACCACTGTGCCTGCTTACAGGCGCTTTAATCCACTGAACTATTTGGCCAGCCCTTGCAATGTTTTAAAAGTAAGAGAAACACATCTTAAAATGCTATGAGAAGTGACTCAGAGCGTGGACTTGGAGCCTCGCCTGCTGGAGGCTCACTCCGGATTCCAGGTTCTCCTAGCTCTGGGACCTTGGGCAAGCCTCAAAATCTACCTTGATTTCCTCTCCTGTAACAGGGTACCATGTTGTGGCATTGACACGTAGACATGTCAAGGAAGGCACCAGTCCTGCACTAAAGGCTGAGCGTGGCACCCGGCTCTGAGTCTGCACTAAGAGCATCCATGCGTATTTTGACCACCATAGAATTTTCATTGGCTTTCACTTCTCGTGGGCCTTAGACACTTTATGGAGCCGTGTTCTCTTCTGAATCAATTTCACTCCAGTTCATGCACCATTCAGTCTTTTGGAACTATAAGAGGGAGAAGAGGGTCTTGGGTAGGGGGCCCCAGAAGTTGTGTGCTGGGCTGTCCTTGGCTTGGGTTCCAATCTTCAGTCTCTTGGGAGCTGAACTCTTTTCTCTTTGAAGTTCTCTGCCAGGTGTCTGACCCCAGCTTCACCAATATGCATGAGGAAGGAGGGAATCAAGTTCAAGGTTAGCCTAGTCTGCATAGTGAGTTCAAGGCCAGCCTGAACTTCATGGTGAGAATATCTCAAAACACCAACCAACCATCCCACTAACCAACCAGCCAACCAACCAGGTAACTAACCAACCAACAAACCACCCAGCCAGCTAGCCACGCAGTCACCCGTCCACCATATTTATATTTCTTTTCTCGCCTCCTTTCGTCTCCCATTGCACATTGCCACCTGTTCCAACCCCAGGTTCCTGGCTGAATCTCACTTGAATGTTAGGACTCTCTCTTTCAGTCCTAGTTTTACAGGTGGAGCGGTTTCCCTCCATCCATCTTTATGTGATTTCGGCTGGTGGTGCTGTCTTTGCCTGGGGCCGCAAGCCTGCCAAGGATACTTCTAGAACCATCAGGGTGACTTTCTGAGGCAGAGAATCTGAGAGTCATGAAGATAGCTGCAGAACAGGTCAGTAGATGAAGCTGTGTGCAGCAGTTCACTCTGACTGGGGAAAGCCCTTCTGTGGAGGGACGGAGGAGGAGGGGAGTAATAAAGGGGGTCAGCCACCTCTTGTGTCCACTACGCGACAGGCACTTTACATGTCTTCTCTCTCCCTCTCCTTTCCTCTCCCCTCCACTGCTATGGATTGAATCCAGGGACTAGCTACACCCAGGCCTTAAAACATTTTTTTTCCTTTATTTTGCAGGTAAGATCTTCCCAAGCTGCTAAATTGCTCAGGCTGGGCTCGAACTTGGGATCTTCCTGCCTCAGCCTCCCAGAGTGCCGTGTGTTCCCATCTCTGTGAGGTCGGTGTATTACACTGTACAGAAGAGGGCGGCAGGGGTGAATGCTCAGAGGTTCCAGCCATTCCGGATGGGAGGGAGGGAGGGCAGGGCGAGAAGCTCTTCCGGAAGGAATTATTGTGCACAAGAGGAGGGGTCTTCTGTACCTGGGCTGGTGGGGACCCAGGTGTGGCTTCAATCCTGAATGTGGAAGCTGTTTAAGTACAAAATGAAACTGGGTGTTTTCAGCTGCTGCACAGAACACGTTGTGGCATGCGGAGCTCAGGGGGAGCAGGGGCTCTGCTGTCTTGTGAAGCTTTGCTCACACAGGCGCTGCTGGCCTGGTCACAGGACGCCCAGGGGGACCACAGTCATGCGCTCTGTGTCTTCTCTGGACACGAAGCATTTTTACCACTGATGGCTCGGAGCAGAGTCCTGCCAGTGCAGGGCTGACTCCTTTGGGATTGCGTAAGAGCTCTTCTCTTTGCTTCCAATAGGCACTTTCATGTGCTTTCCTGGGGTTTGGTCTAGAACACCAAGTAAATCACTTGCCTAAGCTCCTTGCTGAGGCTCCCTGTGGGATGTATTGTTGATTTTTTTTTTTTCCAATCAACTCAGGTTTTGCAAAGTCAAGCCTGCAGCTCCTTTGGACGTGGCTCATGAGGGCAGCAACTCTTAAGCTTTTTCTGCGTCACTGGTATATCTTTCCACTCTTGTCTCCTCTGCGAGTTCTCTTTGGGGGAGATGACTTTCTTCCTGTGCTTTGGGGTCAGGGTGCTTGAGTGGCTTCTCTGGGGTAAGTTCTGATTGAGCATGGAGCAGAGCAGGGAGCCGTGGTCATGCCCCAGCCTGTGCTGGGACCCAGCTCTGAGCTGCTCTCCCTATATCCAGCCTGGTGGATGCAAAAGTGTAGCATTCAGCAGAGACCCTCATGTAGTCATTTGTCTCAGGTCAGGGTCTGGTCCTCAGCAGGACGCTAGAAAGGCCACCTGCTCTCACTGAGCCTGCCCCTGGTTGGGGCCGCGGCCAGAACCAGCCTCCTGCAACAGCAGCACGGTAACGGTTAGATACCAAACATAGCACACATTGACGTTAGGAAGAGAACATCAGAAACGCCTCTGTGCAGTCTTCTGCCTACTGAGGGTGCATAGGGTCACCTGAGGATGCATAGGGTTCCTGACACTGTCACCAAGCTGATGACCCCAGACTTGGACCCTGGCCTCAGCATCTTGTCATCAGAGGCAGTTTCTCACTTCCTCCCATGCATACTGCTGTGTCTACATCTGGCCTGAAGGACCTATCTATTGGAAGATGTGCTTTTCGAATGCCTTTGATACTTTTCTTGATTCTGAGTGTGAACTGTGGCATCTGCTTCATTGCTACCTGGATCATGACCTCTCTTTTGTGAGGAAGTGTGTGAGCCCTTGCCACATGTGGGCCCTGCGTGCAGCCAGCCGACACTGTGAAGTGGGAACAGAGGTTGCGGGGAATGGCCTGCTTGGTGTCTATGTTCCATAGCTGCAAAAAGCATTTCATCTGCAAAAGCATTTTGAGTTTGTTAAATGTTTAGTGTCTTCCCAAATCAGCTGAAGCTCGGCCAGTTAGCAGGATACAATCTGCACCGAGCTTTTGCTGTCATTTTTTTTTTTCTTTTTCCTATGAGCATTTTAGCAACATTGTTCTGGTATGAGGTGGCCTTCAATGTCCAGGCACTATCTGCAATAGGCTAAACGTCCAGAGTATGCCCACTCTGCCTGGGAAGCCTCAAGATCCACCCCAGTCCACGGGCTGTGCCCTGGTTATGCCACTGTGGGCTCAGCATATGCAGAATTCCCCGAGCCGGGCTTCTAAAAGGTCAGCCGCCCACTGGCTCATTCATTCAGAGATGACGGTGGGGTCATTGACATCAGAGGCTTGCTGGCCAATTCGACGTCTTTCCCAGGAGGCCAGAATGAGACAATAAAAGTGACAGCTGTAGAGTGCACACTGTTGGACCAAAGTGCTTTTCCTGCCTCTTCCCACTTAACAGCGACGACCCCTCTTTCTATAAGAGAGGAGACACTCGGGAAGGTCCAGGATGAAGGGTAGAGTCCTGGATCCAGCCCCAGGAGCTGGGTGGTGCCCCTGCACTGAGCATTTGGAGGACTGTTGACGCAGGCCCCGGGCGCAGGCCTCACAGCTGAAAGGGAAACTCTGTCTCCGCTCCACCTTTGCAGCCATCAGAATGTAGGATGCCCGGCGGATGCCTGGCTCGACGCAATTTGGGTCTATCTTCCCTAGGAATGGGAGGAAAGGCGACAGCGCTATCAGGACTTCATGCAGTCTGCGCTTCTCTCTGGCCCGTCATAATGAATTCCTGAGTGAGGAGGGCTGCTAGTCTGGCTGCCAGGGACCGACAGGGAACCTCGCTGTGTTTATTTTCTCATATGCTCCCTGTGACCTCCCGTATCGGGGTGTTTCTGGGAAGCAGAAAGCTGGGGCGTCTGCTCAAGAGTGCGCTGGCCCTGTGTCGAGGGACCGAGGCCTGAACCTCGGGCCTTGAGCTAATTATAGACAGGGCTTCCTGCCCCAGCTCTTCTTTTCTCAAGAGAGCAGGAATTTGATGACCAAGCAGGCTTCACCCAGCCCTGGGGTGTGTTCCAAGTAGATTTTGGATAGGTATATTTTCCTTCTAAAAGTTTTCTTTCTTTCCTTTCTTTCTTTCTTTCTTTCTTTCTTTCTTTCTTTCTTTCTTTCTTTCTTTCTTTCTTTCTTTCTTCTAGAAAGGGTCTACAGGGTGTTCAGGGTCTCCCTACACAGATTGGACTCATAGTGATCTGCCTGTTTCCAGTCTCCTAAGAGCTGGGATTATAGGAATGCGCCACCACGCCCAGTCTCAATCACGGTCTCAGAGCAACCCCAGGACAGGGCCGGCACAGCAGGCCAGGGGATCAAACCCCAGCCCCTGTGCCTGCTTGCAGGAGCTTTAGTCCACTGAACTATTTGGCCGGCCCTAGAAGTTTTCTTTTCATGAATGTTTATAAAATTAATACAGCACTTGCTGCATGCGTGTCCAGCTCACTGATTGAATGCATGTGATTGTTCAACATCACGACCTCTGAGAAGGTGAATCTCATCATTTTATCCACTCTCCACACAGCAGCCTGGCCGAGAAAGTGCAAGTTGCCCCGCTTTGCTGAGGAGCATCTCATGGTTCAGCCGGTGACCGAAGGCCAAGGGTGCCGGCTGACTTTGCCTCGTCCTGGGCACCCAGGTCCTGACTAAGTCACACCCGCCCCTGTGCTGCAGACTCTGCAGGAGGTAACCAGAGGCCTGCCCTCGAGATGTGACAGTGAGGGTCTACTGGTCCAGGCTTTCTTCAATTTAGTCCCGCTGTCCCAAACTCAGATCGCTTTCCTTCATGTCACTTCTAAGTGTTAATTAGTTATCACTTAGTTTTTATTTGTTATTTTATTTTAAAGAGAAAAAACCAAAAATGTCAAGAACAAAGACAAAAACAAGGCAACACAAAACAATGAAAATAATAGAGAATTTCAAAACAAGAATAGAAAATTAATAATGGTTGCTATATTACCTATTGTTAGCATCAAATTTGTTTCTCATATTACCAGATATAGGCATGCAAGACTGATCAAACAATGAAACCTTTTCTCTTCCTTTCAATAAATCTTAAATGTTTCCAGGTCCTTTTCATTTTTTATTTTTTAATTTATTTTAAAGAGAGAATAGGGGCTGGTGAGATGGCTCAGTGGTCTAAAGCACCTATTTAAAACAAGCTTAGCAAAGCACAGGGACTGCGGTTCAATCCCCCAGCACCACATGCCAGCCAGCCCCGCCCCCTGGTGGGCTGAGCTGGCCACACACACACACACACACACACACACACGCATAAATAAAAAATAAAAAAAAATAAAAAAATAGAGAATAAAAATGATAGATAAGACATTAGAGATGAAACACATTTATTTTATTTTATATTTTTCACTTATGTATTTGGTACAGGGTCTCACTACACAGCTCAGACTTGTAGTGATCCTCCTGTTTTCAGCCTCCCAAACACTGAGTTTACAGGTGTGCGCCACCACGCCAGGCTCAGCACACCCAGGGGCGGGGCCGGCGGGGCATATGGGGCCGGGGATCAAACCCTGGCCAGTGTGCTTGCCAAAGCAGATCCTTAGTCCTCTGAGCTATCCTGCTGGCCCTTGAGATGATACACATTTGAAAAACGGGATGAAAGGTATTCAACTGTGGTTGTTATACTGCACATTGCTGTCTTCCATGTAGTCACTCAGATTATGGAGATTAGCATGAAGAATTAGTCAAAGTAGAAATTTTAAATATTACCTGCTACTTTCAAAAGACTTATAGAAATTAGTACAATCATCTTAGCTGTTCTGTGTATAAATATTTTGCTTTATTTGGATTTTAATATCTTTTCAAACACTGAAAGAGAATTAGCTGAAATGAACTGAAGACAAACTATAGAATAAATCATACAGCCACATATGTATGATGCAGTCATGTGTGTTTTGCGTGCGCAAATATGAGTGTGTGCAGAGTTATGCGGGTTTGCCTGTATTTTTATCCTGATGTTCATTCCTATGCACGCTATGATATAAATCTATGTAAGTTTGTACACATGCATGTTAGTGTGGATGTACACATGTGTATATGTATGTGGACATACAGACATGGAAAATAAATGGACAATCTGTTGCTCCTCTCTCGACTCTGCTTGACTGTCCCGGGTCTCCTCTGAAGAGAAGGTTGGGGGGAAGCACGGTGGTTTCCACTGGACAGATGTTTTCTCTTTTTATTGGTGGGGGGGAGGAGGGCTGCAGCTCAGCCCGCCCTGGGGGTGGGGCTGACACAGCATGTGGTGCCGGGGATTGAACCGCAGTCCCTGAGCTTGTGTAAGCTTGCCTAAGCAGGCGCTTTAGACCACTGAGCTATCTCGCCGGCTCTCATATGCTTTTTCTGACACAGTTTGCTCTCTGCTTCACCTCTGTCTTGTAGAGGCTGGGTCCTTATACCTTTCAGATGTTCATCTCCTACAAAACCTCCAAGGCACCCCAGCATCCCCAGGTCCCTGGCTTTTCTGTGCCCACAGAACAGGCGCTGTGGACTCTCTGTCAGTGCTCTGTGCCCTCTTTTCACCCACAAAGATTCACAACGCCAGGTGCAGGCCTCTGCCAGGATTTGACAGAAAAACTCTCACTCCTCCGGGAAAAGCTCCGTGATACTTCGATTATGTGCAAGTCTTTTACACTGCAGTTACCACGTGCACTGACATCCCTGCCTTTGGGAGCAGCCGCCCTCCAGGTGGGGAGAGGTTGTCGGTGCTTTCATGCACCCGGCTGCCGCTGGCATCTCTGCACCGCTGTGACCACCCTGAGGGCTCTGGGAGAAGTCTTGGTCCCCCTGACCCCTGGTCACAGAACTGATCATCTCTAGGCGCATGATGCTTCCAGCTGGTGGTCTTCTCAGGAGGGAGTTAGGTGGGGAGCTCAGAGCCCAGCGCAGGGGGCTGTGACACGCTGAACTCCATGCAGCAGAAGTAGGAAAAACACTCAGGAGTGGGGCGACTGTCCCAGGCAGCCAGGGAGCATGCACTTGGCCTCTTTGTCTGACTACATTTACTTCTCTGCCTGGAGAGAGCAGGGGAATGACACTTTTATTTCTCATCGCTATGATTAAAATAACACAGGTTTCTGTGACAATGGAAAAACAGGAATGGCCTTAGGTGTAGTCACCCCTGGGGATCCGAGACCTTGCTTTAATGTCACTGTAACCTTGCAGAATTGGTTCCCCAATCCCTTTCCCAGAGGAGGGGCCAGGTGTGTTGTCCAGGTGTGTTGTCCTTGACAGGTCAGCCCAAGGTCCACACTGGGCATCTCCTGCTTGGGCGTAGGGTGGCAGCAGGGCAGGTGCCAACGCAGTGACTGGAGACCTGGGTCTCTTCCAGGGCTGGAGCTGGTGCACCTCAGAGGTATATTCAGTTCTGCTCATGCAGGCCTTTCTGCCCTGCTGGGCGGAGTGTAGCACAGAGGCTGGGACAGCAGAGGCTGCCAGGGTTTCTGCTGGTTCTTGTGGATTCCCTTTGGCTAAGGCCCAGGGATGCACCGGGTAAGCCACCCTCTCAGGTCCTCAGCACCCCTGCTTCTGATGCTGACCTTTCCTCCAGTTGGGAGTGGCCCCACTGTGGCCCCAATGCCCCACGGACACACACTGTCCCCATCCCAAGTGTGTGCTCCCCAAGGGCACTGGTCTTCCCTGCAGCTCTACCTGTGCAGGTGTGGACTGTGTCCCCTGGTGCTCTCCGGTTAACTCCAGCTCAGGGCTTTGCCCCAGATGACCTTTGGAACCCCTGGCTCACTGTGGGCTAGGGAAGCCCTTCAGGATGAGCCCATCACCCCCAGGCTCTGCGGACCTCCAGTCAGGACTCCATGGCTGCCTATATGGGCTGGTCCCTTGGCCACCATTCCCAGGCTCCACCCTGGCATCTTGTCCTGGCCCTCAGCTTGTGCCGCTGTCCAGGAATGCTTCTGCATGTGACTTGCAGCCACATTCTCAGTCTCTGAAAAACCACCCTTCCGGCCTCGGCTCCTTTGAACAGATGTCCTCTGGCCCAACAGATTTGGAAGGATTGACGAGTCCCATGGGTGCTGTCTTGTCCAGGGTGTGGTCCCGCTCCATGTTTATCATCAGATTACCCCCAGCCCCGCTGCCAGGGAAGGACAGATGCTGGGACACAGTGAGGACTGTTCCCTAACGCACAGCCATGGCATGTAAGAGGTGGACTAACCGTAGCCCTTCGTCAGCCAGGCTCAAATTTGGGCGTGTTTCAGCTTCCAAAGTTAATATGTCCAGGAGACTCTAGGGAAAAAATGAAAACACGTTGGTGAAAATATAAATCAAATAATTCAGGAAACAATGCAAACGTTAAGATGGCATTGGCGGGCTGGGAGATGGCTCAGTAGAATAAGTGCTTTCCTGGCAAGCGCAAGGGTCTGAGTTCAATCTCTGGTTCTGAAAAAAAAAAAAAAAAAAAAAAAAGATAGTATTGGCTATGCTCGACCTAGAGCCTGCCAATGTATCCGTGCTCCTCAGCCCAGGGATTCTCACTCCTGAAATATATCCTAAAGAGGAGAATGGTTAGAGCGGATGGTGCGGCTCCTTCGCTTTTGACTAGGAAGTAAGGTCAAGTTCCAGGGTGAGGGTCATTAGAACTGTGACAGACCACACTATGAGATGCTATCCCAACTATTGTGTGATCATGCAGTTATTAAATGACAAACACGAAAAGTATTATAAGATATTAAATAATGCTTCTGCTAGAACGTTAGTGTTAAAAAGTGGATAACCTGGGCCACTGAGATAGCTCAGTAGTGTAAAGTACTTGCTCAGGCAAGCTTGGGCAGGGAGCACGGTTGGATCCCTGGCACCACATGCCACACCAGCCCTGCCCCCAGGGTAGGCTGAGCCGGTCACAAAAAAAAAAGTGGATACACCATGGCACGTCCAGTATATCTATTGTCTATGTATCTGTATCCATAAATATCCAATATTTTTGCCATTTGGATTAGTATGTGCCTGCCGTACACATGAATCACATGGACGGTTCCCTCACATGCGTGTAGCTTTAGTTATAAATGGCAAATCATTTTTGAGAAGGATTTTTTTTTTTTTTTGTGGCTGGCTCAGGCTCTTTTCAGAGCGGGTCTGGTAAGGCATGTGGAGCTGGGGATTGAACCTTGGTACCCTGCCCCTGACTGCGTTTGCATAAGCAGGTACTTAAACAACTGAGCTAACCGGCAGGTCTCCCATTTTTGATAGTTGTGTTTTTTTTTTTTCATTTATATGTACATAACCACACACATATCTACTTGTAATCTATTGTCTATTTCTATCTGTCAGGTGACTGAATTGAAATAATCACCAATAATTTTATAGTGCTTGTGTTTAGCAAAGGCTTATGTGGAATTAATTTTCTTCTTTTATGATTTTTGTCTTCAAAATTTGTTCCTATGAACACACATTACTCCTTTTTAAATGAAAACAATGCATTTTTTTAAAAAAAGTACTTTACCCACCATTTCATATTTAGGATCCTTCAGATTTTCTAAAAGTTGGACTGTGATTTAAATAAAAATAGCCATCGCCAAGACAATGGGCATGTTTTCCCTCTGGCAGTCATACACTGAGAACACATTTGACAGGCAGCCCAGGACATTCTGCGTGAACCAACAGCAGGAAACACTCTCGGGCTGAGATCATTGTAAGTTACTAGATGACAATTTGTTCTAAGTTTCGAAAGCAAATCCAGCAAGTATGATCTGGCTACAAGATTCAAATATTAAATAATCATGGAAAGCCAAGTTTCCCGTGCGGTTGAGTATGCTTCTGTTGTGGGTTGAGTCTGGCTCCAGTGTCTGCAGTCCTCACTGAGGACCTCCGGAGCAGCCAGGGGACCCCAATTCTCCAAGGGGACCCCAGGACTCTGCAATAACTTCCTGTATATTTCTCACCATAGCTATCTTCTATATGAGCAGAGGTTTCCTCTTTTACAAAAAGAAAGCTGATGTAAGGGGATACTCAGCAGCTTCCCAGATGGCAACCATGACAAATGAAATGACACAGGGGAGCAGTGCCTGCACACGGTGAGTGGCCAGAGGTTGACCAGCGTAGTCAAGGAAGGCGGCACCCTGCTTCATCCAGCCCAAGAAGGACCTTCAGGTGTGCAGGCAGCAGAGCAGTGTCTCCTGAAGAGGGGCCCCGTGGATAAGTTAGCACCCTGAGAGTGGGGTCCTTGGAAAAGAGGACGTGCTCTCAGCTGTTTGTCATGGTGATTTATGACAGAGGCTGAGAGATTCCATCTAACACCGGTGAAAGAACTTTCACACCAGGAAAGAAGAGGTCACAGGCAGGGTGTAGGAAGAGCATTTCACTTAGAGAGAAAACCCCCACAAGACTTCATGGTCCTGGGGCCCTGGATGAGAACTGTGCATGCACAGCAGAGGTCAGCCCTGCTGTGTGCAGTCTCTGGCAGGGCTTCACGTCTATGACCGCATCCTGAGGCCACCTGGGGCTGGCCTCGTTGCCTTTTCCTGACCTCTCCTGCAGTTCTCCCAAGCAAGCTCTCTGTCCTCAGCCCAAATCTACACCTCACCCACCCTGTGCTTGGTCTACAAAAGCATTGTAGGAGATCCAGTCCATCCAGGAGAGTCTACTGTTGATTGCTTGTGTTCTTTCTGGAATGCCTTCCACTGTGAGCGGCACAGTAAGTCATAACAAAAGCATGTCCTGTGCCACCTTCCCAACCTCTTGACCTAGATTTTGGAGGAAAGCATCCCCGGCCTTCAGGTTGCCCATGGGTGGGTCCCAGCTAATCCACACCACATCCTTGTGCAACTACAAGTGTCCCCCGGGCAGACTTCTCTCAGGCAGAGTGTCCTGCCCATCGTGGAAGCTTGGATTTCACTTCTCCATCCTGGCCCGACCCCCTGAAGACAGTGCACTCGAACAACTAGACACATTGACCTGAGGTGGTGGAAGACTGAACTTAGAAGCAGGAAAACTGTCTGAAAAGGATGTGTTTTGAAGGGGCTAAGAGAAAACACACTGCAAGAAGTGTAACAGTCTTGAAGAGAAGTGGGCCTCTGTGGAGATGGCCTGGTCGATTAGATTATTCCCTCACTTGTCTGGCAGCTGCTGTTCACCACGGTCTGTGCTGCACCAAGGACCTGGGGACTAGCACGGCGGCTGCTGTCCTTCGGGAGGATCTCTCTTAACTTGTGCACCACTGACCTGACATCTGAGTACATGGGTGCGTGTGTGCATGTGCGTGTGCGTGTGTGTGTGTGTGCGCAGTGTGCGTGTGCATGTGGTATGTGTAGTGTGTGTAGTGTGTGTGTGTGTGTGTGTGTGTGTGTGTGTGTATTTATGTCCTTTTCCAAAAGATTGGAAGATTGTTTTAAGTGCTATGGGTTGAAAGACACACACTGGGTCTGAAGGTCGGTCCTGTCTGGTATCCAGCTCAGCTCAGAGCAGAAACAAGGCAAGTGAGAATCATCAGCACACAGTGTTGTTCTGTCTTCTTTTCTCTTTTGTGGGATTTTTCTTCCTCTTAAGGGCACGCATTCACAGAGTCAGAAAAAACCAAAAATACTGACAGCGTTTTCCATCTCTAGGGTGAGGAGAAGGGGTTCTATTTTTTATTTTTGGTGAAACCAGGGACTGAACTCAGGCCCTTGCGCTTGCCAGGCAAGTGCTAATTCTACCGAGCCATCCCCCTGGCTCCAGAGAAGGGGTTCTAAACTCAGGAAAGAAGAAGGTAAGGCTGGGAGAAATTTCGTGACATACAAGGCAGGCAGTCCACACAAACCTAAAGAAAGCTTCGGTTGTTCCTGTTCAGGAAAGCTGTAGTGACACGGCTCAATCAAATTGCTTAAGTGGAGTGAATTAGGATGAGCCACTTACGTGGATTTCTCTACTGTGGCATTTCTTCATCATTATATATGCTACAATGAAGTCCTGTGTCTTAAGGATAAAATCTTATGCTATTCCTTACATGTTGACTATAGCATAGATTCTCCTTTTAAAGTGGACCATCTCACAGGACCAGACTTCTATGAGAGATCTTGAAGACAGCGAGGCAGACGCACCAAACTTGCCACTGTCCCGATGCAGAGGTGGCAACAGGCATTGCACTGCTGAGTGGCCGAGGTCCTTCACGGGTTCCTTATTATGCCTGGGGCAGCAAAGAGGGTTCTGTGGGCCCCCCCACACCTCACAGAGTGGAGTTCAGGCAGTGCGGTGAGGTGAGGAATGCAGATGGGAAGGCAGAAGCGAGCCAAGGAGGAGCCAGGAGGGCTGGTGGTGAAGCTGGTGATGTGGGACTGGCAGTGACAGTGATCACGGTGGAGGTTGGTGGTCAGCATGACCGCAGTGGTGAGTGTAATGCACAGTGATGACAGCGGTGGTGTGGTGGTGGCCACCATGCTGGGGAAGGTGGCAGTGACCTTGGAGATCACAGAGGTGAAGGTGATGACGGTGACCATGGCAGTGATGACGCTGGCGATGGCTACAAGGGCAATGGCAGTGATGTTGACAGTGGCCATGCTCATGCAAATGAAGGTGAGGATGATGAGGCTGATAATGAGGACAGTAATGATGGCAGAAGTGGCAGCACTAAGATTTCGTGACAACTGAGCCAGGTAAGGTATGCAGTGGCCCTTGCAGCAGTGCTGTGTGTGTTGAAGCGGTGACTGTCATGCGTTAGCTCCTGAATAAAGCCCTTTGCAAGTGAAGCATATGTAACATGCCTGATCCCCAAGGGCCGCACAATCCTTTCACCCTAGTTCAGTCTACACAGAAAGCTAAGCTTCCACAATTTTGCTTGCTGAATCTTGCGGCCAGCATCAGAGTCCCCAGTTTGCATAACTTTGCTTGGCTTCCAGGCCCCCTCACACTGCAGTTTCTTTGTGCTACACAGTGTTGAGTGTGTCCACGCACTGATGCTCATGATAGCCTTTTGAGAAATGTACTGCTGCTCCCAATTAGTAGAGGAGAAGCGGAGTGTGATCCTGTGAAGTGAGTTGTCCAGTCTCAGCCAGCTGGTAAGAACCAGAGCCCAGGGCTTCACTCAAAAGGAGTTTCATGATCTAATAATTCAAGGTCTATGAATTCTGGCTGTCAGGGCCTGGGAGAGACTGATGGTCCAGCAAGTTGGGGAGAGACAGGAAGTCATTGTGTGCATTCTGCAGAGCAGTGAACGGTCTGCTTCCAACAGCATGTGTGGAAATCCTGAAGCCAAACTTCTTGTGAAAGCTGTTAGGGATCCTGGGTTTCAAGTTATTTTTTCATAAGTTTTGTTATTTCTTGGGTACCACTTAAGGGGAAGGACAATTCAGGTGGAGAAAAGATGCCTGTGAAGACTAAGAGATGCTGTGATTGGTAAACTCCCAAAATTAGAGTTAAGTGTAAGGAGACCTCTGCGTGAAGTTCCCAGCTCTGTTTCGTCCAAGGGGAGATAGGAGGAGATAGAGAGGTCAGACCCGGGTGCTACTGTGAGGCCTGTGCTCCAGAAAGGGGCAGAGGCTTCCCTGTACCCCCAGAAGATAGTGTTGATTCTGGTTTGTCTTATTTTGAAATACTTGGGTGTGGTTTAGACTTGGACATGGCCTTTGTTTCCAGGGAAATATTCCTGCAGGTGTGCGGGGGTGTTTCCTGAGCTATGAGCAGATGTGGAGGGGACACATGCAACAGTCAAAGTTAGAAGTCTAAAGGGGCAGTGGATGGAGGTCTCTGGGATGTGAGGGCCCAGTGGACGTCACTACGGAGCCTGGCAGCTTGGGTCTTCTGCAGCTCGTAGAGCCGAAGACACTGTCTAGCACATGTAAACTCTTTCAACAGGAAGCCTCCAGTTTCATTCCTCCAGGCAATGGAGAAATTGTGATAACTTGGCTATGAGAGTGGATTTGAAAAAGTATTTTTAAAAGCTGAAAAACCCATTTCAAGGTCTCATATTGCAGATTAAACATGGCTCTGAATCATAGTTTTATAGGCAACACGAGACGTAAGAGTTTTTTTTTTTTCTCCTTTTGTGGGATAGTGCAGATAATAAAACAAAACCACTTGTTGAATAAAACACATTGGTGGGTCCACATCCCCTGTTTGGAGTCATCCACCCATGGGAAGACCCCTTACTCACTGAGCATTTCGGAACCTTAGGATGGCATGTTGTGAATGAAACAGGGCCTTCAGTTCTCGGAAGCAGGACAAAGAGGAGCCTCGCTTTACATGACTTCCTTTCTCAGCATCTGGTTAATTTTCAGAGTGAATTTTGAGATGGAAATAATTTGAAATCAAAATTCAATCTTTGAACTTGCTACTTGGTCACTGTGTTAGTCACTTTCTTGTCCCTGGGACAAAATATCTGACACTCACATCTCATTGGAGAGCTTTATTTGGCTGATGGTTTCAGAGGGCTCAGAAGCATCATACTGGAGGGAAGAGGTGCAAGAGAGGAGTTGGAGGACCTGGGGACCAGAATACACCATATAGCTCATGCACCCAGTGGCCACTTCTTCCAGGGAGACCCCAGCCCCAGTGGCACATTCACCTAGGAGCTCTTCGGTGGGTGAATCCACTGCTGTAGATCAGAGCCCTTGCATCCAATCATCTTTCAGAGCCCCCTGTGGACATATGAGACTTTGGGGGATGTACTGGTCTAAACAACAGTAGTCACCCTTGACTTTTTCCTTTGTTTCTTTAGTGGTCTCACTTCTCAATAGTTAAACCGACAAAACTAATTATCTTGTGAATGATGGGTGTTGTGGAACAAAAGGAATTAATGCAGATAAAATTTGGTTCATTGCCTAAGACATAGAGATGGCCCATTTATCCATCCATCCATCCATCCATCCATCCATCCATCCATCCATCCATCCATCCAATCCACCTCTGTATCCACCCATCCATCCATGTACCCATCCATCCATCCATCCATCCATCCATCCATCCATCCATCCATCCATGTATACATTCATGCATTCATTCATCCATCCATCCACCTCTGCATCCATCCATCCATCCATCCATCCATCCATCCATCCATCCATCCATCCATCCATCCGTTCATCCAATCTATTTTACTTCAGGTACTCCCACACTGCAAATTCATACGATGGGTGGATGGATGGATGGATGGATAAATGGGCCATCTCTATGGAGCTCATGCATGAATGTGAGCATCACCTTGTAGCAGACATGCTTGTTAGAAATAACCAGCAAACATTCTAAACCTACCACCACAGTACACACAGCAATGTTGTGTGATGTTTGGGTGCAGCCAGGCCTCAGCATGACCAGTAGCCTGTAAGTAGGTGGATCTAAGCCCCCTCCAGTCCCTGCTTCCTGGAGGCCTTGTCTTTCAACACAGCACCCAGCAAGGAGAGACCTATCCTTGTCTCATGAAAGGGCAGCAACAGAGAACAGGATGAGCGAGTTTCAAAGGAAGGCCAGCACTGAAGTCTGCTGTGACTCTGCTTTGGGCTTGGCAGCTGAACCCATTAGGTTTCCGAAGCTGAGAAGCAGAAACTGCCACTTCCCTGCCTGGAAAGATCTTTGGTGAAATGGAAAAGTCGCACATAGCCCAGGCTCGAGAAGCGCGTGTGCTATGCCTCATTTTCTTTTTTCATGTATATAGTTGTTACAGGGTCTCACTCTGCAGCTCGGACTCGAGTTTTCAGCCTCCCCAGAACTGTGATTACAGGCATGCACCACCATGCCTGGACTTGGTGGCCGGCAGTGCAGCATGTAGGACTGGGGATTGAACCCTGGTCCCTGTGCTTGCCCAAGTAGGCGCTTGGTCTACTGAGCTATCTCACTGCCCCTGTACCTCATTGAGGAATGAGGAAAAGTCTTTCATACTTTTTTTCAAAGACTCAGATATCAAAATCCTGTGAGGATCAATATTTAGGAGGAGGTTACTTAGTAGAACAAAAATTTGGAGGGAAGGATGTGTAGAAAGTATTTGGGAATTTTCAAATTTATCTTTTATGGAATGAGAAAATTTCTAATTTGCCATCTATGGAAAAACCCATAAACATCTTGATATTTCAAAACTTTTTCACAGTATGTTTATTATCAGGTTTCTCTTCTCAGAATTTTCCATCCTGGTTGACTATGCCAAGTTGCTTGGGGAAACGAAAAGATTTTAATAATTTATGTCAAAAAGATTTTTGGGAAATTTTTATATGAGAAAAGTCAATTATTTTAAAGTTTATGTCCGTTCATTTTTTGTGTTGAGAATTAGGGTTTAGTTGAATTCACCCCAATATTGGCTCTTAGGAAGTTAGGTCCATTGTTATTGTACCTATTTTAAAACTCTTTTTTCTTTGTCAGTTTCCTCTTCATTTTGTAAATAAGATGAGGAAGTGGGACTATAATTGTAATTGGACTCCTCCATTTTAAATATATTTCTATTTTCCATTTGTATTAGCAAAAAACACAACCAGAAAAAAGACTTTTCCATGACCATCCCTTTTTTCCGACTCTTGGACACATTTGAAGGAAGCTTTTGGTTGGCTTTTTGTTACAAACTGTGGAAACCTGTCTAAGTAATGCATTATTATGACTAAAAAATAGCTAATAAGAGCCGAAAAGATACCTGAGTTCCTGCTTTCTTCTTTCCAATCAACAGCTACGGAAGGGAGAACACCTGCGATACTTTTCACTGTCTGCTTGTAGTTTTTCTCCATCTTCATGTCTTGAAGCAATGTGCTCACATGCCCACCCCTGCATTCACCTAATGGAGACTCTTAAGACTCCCAGATTCCATTTAGGAGGCTTTGCCAACAAATTCCATAACTCAAAAGCTGCAATATCAGCCTAGGTATGTCCCTTCTAAGTTCCTTCTTTCTCCTGCACCCTGGGCCTTTGAGGTCAGGTTTTAAAGGGCCAAATCTTCATAGGCAGAGACTTTAAACTTTGGGGCCACGGATGCAGTTCAGTGGCATGAGCTCCTGCCTAGCAAGTACAAAATCCTGAGTTCAATTCCCTGTACTCCAAAAAGAAAAAAACAAAGCTTTAAACTTCATTCAAGTGAAGAGATGGTGGTAAGGGAATTATAACACACTGTTAGCTCTTATTCTATGGGTTGAACATAATCTTCCTGGTACAACAGGAAAAAGGCAATAATCTGGGATTTTTGAAGAAATGTCTTATGCTGGATTATTATACTGATCAAGGTTATAGCTAAAAAGCCAGTTGTCTTTTATTGAGCAAGGAACTGTTAGATGCTAAGCAGGCACTTTTAGGGAACCACCCATGCTTGTAGTGGGGAAGGTGGAGAAGCTGCTGTCTCTTCCTATGACTGCTCAAACTCTTTCAACTTGTTCAGTTTCAGATAAAGCTTTCCAGAGAAAACTGCGACTCAGAGGGAAGACATGCACATTCACGTGGGGATGGTGCGTCACAGCTCCTTCCCGGTACCCAAAAAAGCCAATCACGGAGTCACTCTGACACACACACACACACACACACACACACACACACACACACCCACTCTTCCAGGCGACCCGGAATAAGCCTTGCTTCTGAGAACACTATGCTCTCCACCAAGGAGGGCGTTCCTGCCTGCCGTCGTTTGCACATACGGCGCGCGAGACTGACTTCAACATGCACATGCCCAAGAATGAGCCGCGTCGCACCATCCTACGTGAAGGTGCGTGTCTGCTCCGAGAAAGCCTTCCCTGGCTCTGTTTGGGGAGTATGGTGGTGAGGGTGGATGGGTGTGTCTAGGTAGGTGGTGGGGGCGTGGTCCTAAGGACTTTATCAGCCTCTGGCCTCCTCCTCTCTGACATTTTCCCTTCTCCTGCTTCCCAGCGTCTGTGAACTGGGCGGCTTTGCTTGGCCAAACTCTTGCGCATGAGGGTTGCGCCTTAGAGCGAGCCAATCACGGACCCGAACCGTGAGCTCTGCTGCTTGTTTGCCGGTGCTGGATTTTGGGTCTCGGTGGTTTGTCAAGCGACCAGGACAGGGAGACACTGAGCCCAGCAAACGAGCAACCTCCTCTTTCCTCCTTTTCCTCTGGGCTGCCTGGCTTCGCTTTCACCGGGGGGCAGTGTGTCGGGTTTAATCACCGAGGGTCTTGTGCCTGATGCCTGCTGCTATCGTTCATTGTTATTTTTCTGACCTTTGCTATAACTTTTCGCTTTGTGATCACCCTCTCTCCAAACTCCGTCTGTAGATGTCACAAGGGTGGACAAAGACGGGGCGATGTGTTCTGTCTCCTGAGCCACATCTTCTGCATGATTAAAGCCCATACTGGTCAACACACAGAGCAACTCTTCCTCCCACGCTCTCTGGCCTTCAGGAGAACTTCAGCCTAACAGCCTCACTAGAAGTGTGTGGCCAAGCTAGGGAGACTTCTCTCCCCAGGCTGTGTGCCTCCATAGGGTTTTCTCATTCATATTTTATTGTTTTAATGTGAATGACCTTCGGAAGGGCTTGGATGTGGTTCCCCTGTGCTTTCTTCTAGAAATATCCATATTTCTTACTGTATAAACCCCGAAGCTGTTTACTGGACAGATCTTTCTGCAATGATTCATTCTGAAAAGATTCCAGGAGAGGAACTTTTGCCCTAAAACATCTTAGAAAAGTTACTCCTCTTACTCCAAACTATGGCCCTCAGAATACAAGTCAGTGAAGAAGCATTTTACTTGAGTGCTCCAGTTTCATGTATCTTTTCATTATTTTTATGTGTTTTGCTTTTCCTGTGTTGGGGGCAGTGCTAAGGGTGAGGTGGCTTTCCACTATTACAGCAAATGCTTGAGATAATTATCTTTTAGAGAGGAACTGGATTACTTTTTGGCACCAGGAATCAAACTCACGACCTTGCGCTTGCCTGGCAGGCACTTGTGCCACTGAGCTATATCTCCAAGCCCTCACCTTCTAGGGAGAAAAGGACTGCTTTGGATGACAGTTTGGGGGTTCTAGGGTGCGGTAAGTGGCACCATGCTTGTGCTATGGAGCGGAGTGCGTCGTGGCAGAGGCAGGTGGCAAAGCAAAACTGCTTCTATCACCAGCGGAGAGTAGAACAAAGTTAGCCTGCAGCCAGACTGTCTCCGCAGTGGGCCTTGCCCCAGAACCGAAGACCCCCCTCACAGGCCCTCCTTTTCCAGTTTCCCCAGCTTGCAGTGGGGTCTCTCTGGGGACAAGGTTTTTAATATTAGAGCCTCTGGGAGCTATTTGATGACAGTTGTGGCCCTCTGGGTGACTCAGCACACCAAGGTCAGTGCTCCTTGGTGACCCGGCAGATCCCCCATCCCCCATCCCAGGAGGCAAGGTGGCACCCAGCCATCTCCCTGCTCTAGTCCCTTTATCTATGTCCATATCTGCCCCATAATAAGAAGGTTTAAGTACGTAATAGAGCAGGGAATAGTCTACGTGGGTAAAGCTGATTGGGCAAGGCCACTTCTTCAGCTATTTAGTGACATCTATGCAGCGCTTGGGGCTTAGATCTGTTGTGACAACATAAATAACATCACTCTTGATCAACAGTTACGAGATTGGACTTAAAGGCTCTGAAATCTAACTGGGTTTCTAACTAGACTTTTAGAAGCATTTCTTCTCCAGGCAATGTTTAGCTCATGGGCCCCTTTTCTATAGATCTGGCCCTGCAAAGCCCACCTCTCACCTTGCGTGGGTTTGCAGGAGATCTGTGCGCCATGTGAGTGGATGGGCGGGTGCCATGCAGGCCTGGGGTGTGTCTGTATTGGTTTGCTCAGGCCGCTGTGACACAGAGCCCTACTCTGGGTGGCTTCACAGGAATTCATGGCCCCCAGTTCTGGAGACCAGAAGGCTGAGGTGAAGTACCAGCAGTTTGCCTCCCTCCAAGTCCTCTTGCCTTGGCTTGGGGCTGGCTGTCCTCTCACCCTGGGTCTCTTCTAAACATGTTCCTTTTGTCTGTCTGTGCCCCTCACTTTCCTGCTTTAAGGACAGTAGCCACCTTGGGTTCAGGTTTATTTTCATGTCAACTTGATCACCTCAGTAAAGGTTTAAAAAAAAAAATATATATATATATATATATATATATATTTAGTACTGGGTCTCACTATGCAGCTTGGACTCACAGTGATCCTTATGTTTTCAGCCTCCCAAGCACTGGGATTACAGGTGTGTGCCACCACACCCAGTCTCAGGGTGTGACCAGGCTCCCATGACTCTGGCTCTCCTCACGGACTAGGACCCAGGCTGTCATGGGCAGCTCATTTCTGGCTCATCACATTGTCCCAGAGGATGAGTTTGGGAAGGAGGAAGGAAGACTGGCCCACAGCCTGCAAGCTCTGGGAAGAGGAACTGCCATCTGTCCCCAGGACAGGACAGCTATAATATCCAGCCTCTCTTTGTCACCTAGCAGAAGCACAAAGAGCGTGAGGTAGATGGGGAGTTGGGAGCCAGGAAGAGTGACGTTTAGAGCCCTTTGTCTCTGTCACCACAAGCCCTCCCGCCATAGCCGACAGCAGGCATACATGGTGTTGTCCAGTGTCCGGGCTCCTGGCTGGGTCTTATTTTGTGTCTTCTTATGCTGTGCCCTCTGGAGTGGGCTGTCCCGGGGCACCACCTCTCCCAGGACCAGCAGGTGCCTGGAGACAGTGATCAGCTCAACCACAGGTGTAACTTAGAAACCACGCTGCCCCCCTGCAGACCACCTGCTGATCCCCTGTGTCAGGTGCCAGCTAGCAGGGGCAGCCCTTGGCGCCCAGCTGTGCTGTGACTCACACCAGCCTGCCCTGAGACATCCCTTCCTGCACACCGGAGCTTCCTGCTCCACAAGCCCAGCTTCCTGGCAGACCCAGTGCTTCCCGAGTGGCCCCTCGTGCCCTGCCATAAGCCTTCCGCTTGGGAACTGCAACAAATCCTCTTTTCAATGGCCTTTGTCTCCTATTTGCCAGCATTGCTGTATGTCGAATTTCCTGTTGATACCCTGTGCCCTGTTGCCCTGGAAACAGCAGCTCGCCCTCAGCTCTGGGCCCCGGGCACACGCAGGGCAGGGCTGAGCTTTGCTGTTGTCTCCGACCTCCCTTCACTGTTGGGATCCTCTCCACTGTCCTCTGCACCTTCCTCTGAAGACTCCCGGGCTGTCTTGTCTTCATTCCCCGGAATTCTTTCACCTATAGCCATGAGAAAGCCAGCTGTCCAGCTCTGAGTGAGGCCATGCCTGTTTCTCTGCTTATTGGAGGGAAGAATGATGTCAGCTGGGACGTATGGCCCCATGACTCCAATGCCCCTGGGGTGGAGGAAAACCCTCGCGGTCACTTGGCAACCCCTTCCCTCCACTGCAGAGCCACACAGGTCGAGCCTCAAAGTAGGATGTGAAAGAGACTCGACAGCCAAGTCACAGTGAAGTTGGCCCTGAGTGTTTATTTCCCTAGGTCTCTGTTCCCACTGGAATGAATACACCCCGGTATTTTCAAATAAACACAAGAAGCCTTAAGTGAGTAGGAGAGATGATGGCATGATTCAGTGTTTCCTACTCCGCCTCGCTTGCAGTGCTTACCTCTGTTTACTTGAGGTGTGTAGTTTTGTATCCAGGGTGTAAAGCACCTCCTCTTATATTGCTAGAAGCTTAACCAAGACAAAAACAAGTGTGCGTCTGAACTCCGCGACCGCCTGTGAGCAAAGCAATGTAATGAAGTAGCATTTAGCTCTCCGACTCCCCATTTAAAGGCTGGCCCTGAAAATCATTAAGCCTCTGAGTGAAAAAGTTCGTCTGGGTGCTGTAGCCCATGTCTCATTATGTGGACAAAGCAGACGGGGCCCGGGGAGGTCAGTTGACTTTTTAACTTCATGAGAAATGGGACCGTGTATATACAGAGATAAACCTCTGGGTAAATATTTGAAAAAATTAAATCAGAGAATTATTTTCCCTGTAGAAATGCTGAGGTGGCAGCTGCTCGCATCTCCAGATGGCCTGGGGCTTGCTGGATGTCCTTCAAGAGGACGGAGAGTAAACGTGTCTGCACAGAATTTAGCCAGCCAGCTGGGTTCTAATGACCGGAGGTCTCCTTGTTGGTGATTGTGTTTGAGAAAGATGGTACTGAGGGCTGTAATCATCTAATGAAGTGTAGGACTGTATGACATGAAAGGCGGCAATACAATGTTTCATGAATTACCTCGTTAAATAGCTGTCTCCTACAGGGAATCGCTATCGTCTTAGTATTAAGATAAATCACTTTGTGACAGTGTATAATTCTGGTATAGCAAAGGTACTTTGTTTTGAAAATTGAATATTTTCTATCGTCTTGAATTCTTTCCACCTCCTGCCTTTTCTTTTCTTCTTCCTCCTTCCTTCGCTTTTTCTTTTCTAGGGGAGGAGGGGTGCCAGGAATCCAGCTCAGGACCTCGTGCTTGCCAGGCAGCCGCTGCACCGCTGAGCTAAATCCCCTTCTGTTTGTCTTATTTCCATGTCTCCTTCCGGATCACTCGGCCTCCTTCCTCCTTTAGCCAACTGTTTTCTTTTCTTCTCTCACACCTGAAAGAAAATGTAAGGCAGCAGCATCCCATACACTCGGCTTAATTTTTTAAAAATTGAATGGCGTTCTGGGCCCTAGATAAATTTGCCTCTTATTAGGAGGGGCAGCCTAGTGTTGCAATTGCCGGATCAACCAAGTAAGAATATAGGATGGTAAGTTCCACCCGAAAGTCAGGCAGGCCACGGATGGGGCTGGAGTCCATCTAAGTCCCATGTGCCCTTTGAGACACTCTCATAAACACACCACACTCTTAGTTATCTGTCATCTGAAAGTAACTCAGCATCCTTGGGTTGATCTGGCAGCTCTACCAAGCAGGAGACTTAATTTGAGAAGTGGTCCTGCTGGCATGATGTACACATCGGCTTGGCAGTGCACTTTATGGAGTGTGTGGGAGAGCTTCCGGTTACCCTGTGCCAGCGGGACCTGTGAGGTCCAAGCCCAGGCACAGCATGGGTGAGATCCTCTTCCACCCCACTGGATCCCCCCATCACTTCACAGTTCCCCCACTCCCGCCCAGTGAGTGAGAACTTCTGCCATGTTCTCGGGACCCCCAGATCCAGCCCTAGCCCAGGCCCAGTGAGTGTGTGGGACAGCTTCCTCTCCCCTCTACTCTACCTTGTCCCCTTCAGACTCAGCTCAGGCCTGGCATACAGGCCTGGGGTGAAACCCTGCAGCTGCAGTCCCTGCAGAGAAAGTAGGGGACAGAACCACCCAGCTAATCCAGGAGCAGAACATCTTGCCAGAGGGGCACAACAGGTTCACTCCCAAGGGCAGCAGCAGGAAGGAACTGAGCAGAGCAGCCAGACCCAAGCCAGGCACAGCAGGATAAATCCAAACTTTGTAGAGCTTCACCTGAACTTCAGTAGGTGCTACGGTTATAACTGCACCAAAGCTCTACAACAAAGGTCAGAAGACAGTGCTATACAAAATGACAATGAGAAGGAGCAAAATGCAATCTCAGAACCCAAGCCCACCCATAACAAGAGCAGAGAACACTAACACACATCAAATTGGGAACCACACAGCTGAAAGCAATGAATCAATAGCTTCTGAAATAAAGAAACAGCTGCAGAAAGGTATAGAGGAACTCAGATTGGAAATGAAAAAAGAAATCCCTGAATTAATAGCATCTGCAGAGGACACTAGCTCAGCTCAAATGTATGAATTAATAGCGTCGATAGTAAATAAGCAACAGCAGAAAGTCATAGAGGAACTCAGCAGAATTATTTTCTGAAATAAAAAAGTAATTCTCTGAACTCATAGCATCTGAAGTAAAGAAGCAACTACAGAAACATAGGGAGGAAACCCAATCTGAAAAAAGCTCTGCAGTAAAAGAATTAATAGCTGCTTCTAAAGAAGACATTGATTAAAAAAAAAGTAGAGGAGATTAGAAAAATGATGGATTCCTTGAATGAGCAATACAGGACAGAAATAGATCGCTTGAAGCAGAGTCAAAGAGATATAGAGGAACTTAAAATCTCAATGACAAGCTCGCAAAACCGTTTGAGTGAAAGTGAAGACAGAGTTTCAGATCTTGAAGACGCTGGTGCAGCTAGTGAAAAGATAAGAAAAGATCTCTTAAAAAAACTAGGATGCAGGAAAAAATAATTCATCACTTGCAAGACGATGCAAAGATGAAAATGTGAGACTAATAGGTATCAATGAGAAAGAAGGAGTCAATACAAAGGACATTAAAAAAATATGGGCAGAAGTAATCGCAGTGCACTTTACGATGGCCACGCCTCTGAAGGTGTCTCCATGGTAACAGGAGGAGGTGCTCAGATCTCCGTGACGCCTGTGGTCTAAGGAGACGAGGGTTCCTTAGTGCACAGACACGCAGAAGGCGCCCAGCTCGCAGCTCCCTTTCTGCTTCAGAGGGCCACTGGGGATCCTAATAGCACCATTCCAGGGAGAAAACGCTCTTCTCCCACGACGTGAACTGCGTTGGCCATCTTACAGGATGGCCAGGAACCATGACAATTCCATTATTTTCTGGTTATTTTTCCTTCCATCTCCCGAAGAGAGTAAAATGTGTAAATGAGAAACAGATCATGGACCCTTGCAGTTCGCGGGGCAGAGTCTCACGGACAGAAGATTTAGGGCAGTTTAAAGATGGGCTCTGCATTCTAGAGGGAATTAGCTTTTATGAAACTAGTTTGGTCTCATTTCACTGCTCAGCTTCAAGAGTGAAAAAGAAAAAAGACAATAATGGATTAAATTTAAGTGATTTTCTGCAATTAAAGTCTTCTGGAATTTTAAAAAGCCCAATTGTATTGGCATCTGCCAAATATAAATGCATTTTCCATCAGGTCGGCCAACAGGAGCTAGATCAACCTTCAGATTCTCAGGGACCCAGTAGCAACTTAAGTTACCACCTTCAAAATCTGCATTTCCATGTCTGGCCCTTTTAAGTGACAGTGGCACAAAAGGCTACCGTTCAACTACCTATACAAAACAAGAATTTTCTGGCACCAAGAGTTCCTCTGGAAACAAACTCAGGATCCCAAGCCACTTGGTTAATGAATGAGGCTTGGGTATCTGCTTGCTTCCTCCTGGCAGGGCTAGTATTATGTTTTGGCTCTTGGCTTGGTGGAAACCTGTGGTGCTGTTGAGGGGTGTGGGGCCTTTAAGAGGTGGGGCCTAGTGAGAGGAAGTGACGTTGCCAGAACCTTTCCCTTGACTAGAACTTTAGTCTCTCCTTCGCTTGTCCTTTTGCTTATGGCTGACCGGAAGTGAGTAACTGCTTCACCTCTGTGGGCCAAGGTGTGTCACAAGAGGACAGTTCTGAGACAGTAGAGCCAACAGATTGTGGCCTGAAACCTTAGAAACCTGGAGCTTTCCCTCCCTTTAAATTGATATACCTGAGATTCTTTTATTTGCGGGACCAGGGATTGAACTCAGCCCTTGCGCTTGCCAGGGAAACGCTTATTCCACCGAGCCATCGCCCTGGCCCTACTTGAGATTCTTGTCAGAGGGACAGAAAGCTCCCAACAGCTCATCATTATTTTCATCCCCAAAATTTAATGCTTACCTCTAACCTAAAAGGACACCCAGTCAGCTGTTGTGTGTGACATTGTCACAGCATTACAAGCTTTACAACAGCATCCTCAAAGCAGCATCAAGGCCTGGGGCCCGCCTGAGGCCAGCTGGCAGATGCACCAGGAGAGCCCAGACCTTGGGAAAATCCTCCTCAGGGCAACCAGCCCTGTGGCCTTTCGCATGCTCCTGAACCCCTTTGCCTCAGTTTCTACATACGTGAAATGTAGTAGAGTGTCTACCCTTGTGTAGGGCTTTGTGAGGTTTCAGGGTTGTCACACAGAAGCACATAGGACATAACCTGGCACATGTTAATTAGTATGCAGGTGTTAGTGGTCATTAGATGGAGCTGTTACAGGCTGGTGCTCATAGAGCAGGAATGGGCTTTGGCTAAAGCACTCGATGCAGCTGACTGCTATAGAGAAGCTAAATCTCCCAGCCCCCTTGGGGTGAGCCCGGTGTCTAAGCTTCAGTCAGGTGTAGCTCCCCTCACTTTCTGCTCCAAGTTCTAGGTCTCTGGTGGAAAAGTTGAGCATGAACCATTGCATCTAGAAGGGATCTCAGGCTTTGTGCTGGCTTTGCCTTCAGGGGGAGAGGGATCAGGGAAAGGGGTAAAGAGGTGAGAGATGATCAAGGTACGTTACATTGCTTTACCAGTTCCCTAACACAAGCATCAGTATTTTATTGCATGCATACACTAATAAGATAAGTTATAGTTAGAAAATCAAATGGAAGTGATTTTTATTTGTTCTGCTTACAAAGTATTTTTATTTGTTCTGCTTTTACATAGCTTATCTCATTTATAAATGTCAACATGAGATATTTTTCTTCATTTTACATACATCTATCTATCTACCTACCTATATATTTTCAAGTTAGGAAATAAAGCTTCTGTGGAGTGAAAATTGCCTGCATTGAAACATAGTTTTACAGTCCTTTTTCTTAAAGATCTCCTCTAAATTACCCTGCGCAGGCCCCTGATGCTTGCAGTAGCAGTGGCAGCACTGGGAGACGGCGAAGAGATCTATCTGGGAGCATTTGCCCCTAATTCAGAGTTTGCGGCTGGAGCAAAGCGGAGAGAAGCTCGATGTCCATCGAAGAGGACAGCCCAAGTGATGATGGAGTTGGCTGCGTTCGTTGCAAATGTCTGTGTCCCTCTCTTCCAAATGGCAAAGTTGAACTTGCTGTGACACCCAGTGGCAAAACCACAGTGTGCCCCGTGGTTGTGGCCATTCTGTCGGAAGCCGCCAAGCCATCCACAGCAGAATCACAGCAGGATGTGTCACTTGTGTCCTCTGCTGCCAAGCATGGCTCGTGTCCTCAAGGCCAGGTCGGGGACAGAACTGGATCCTGGGAAGAGAGATGGTGTTGAGAGTCTCAGGAATCAAAGGCAACGTATTGTATGTCTAAATTTTGTTTAGAAAATGCAGTCTGGTCTGTCTGCTGACATGCTGGCTAGCTGAATGACAATCCAATGTATTTGTGTGTATTAAAAAAAAAGAGATTTCAGGTTCTTAAACTTCCAGATGGCAAGTGGCAGAGAGATCTGGAAGTCACCGGGGTGACTCCAAGGAGCCCATCTCCCTGGGTAGCGCAGATTCCACCTCTGCTGGCGCAGGCTAAGACGTAGTTCATCTGTGCCCAGTGCAGATGCTTCCAAGGAGCTGAGAGGACCCGCCCAGCCTTGTCACAGATCCGACACATGCAGAAAGCAGGGCTATGCACATCCCTTTCTTTGTAATTACCTCCTACGAGTGCCCTAAAATGATCTATTCTGGGCCCCAACGTTGTTTATCAGCGTCAATTCCATGCACTGTCATTCTTCTAAAATTTTAATGTCTCACGTAGCGTCAGCAACAACCAGCTCCCCAGCCTCCTCCAGAATAAATACGAATGGCCAGTGCCAGCCCGGTGATCCTAGCCCTGTGGATTTTAGATTTCTGTCCTCAAAGACATGATTAGTTATATAGTTCTAATTATTAAGAAGGCTTAGGTGGCAGTCCACTGTCTTCTGCTGGTAAAATAGACAAAGACCCCCAATCAAAAGAAATTTATGAGCATCACCCTTCAGGCTCCTGCATATATTGAAATGCTTTGATGTGTGTGGGATTTCTGGGAGTGCTGGCTGCAAACATTAAGGGACCAGCAGGACATGTCCAATGATGATGGTGAAGTATTTTCCATTGGAGTTTAATCATCTTCTTCTTCTTCTTCTTCTTCTTCTTCTTCTTCTTCTTCTTCTTCTTCTTCTTCTTCTTCTTCTTCTTCTTCTTCTTCTCCTTCTCCTTCTCCTTCTCCTTCTTCTTCTTCTTCTTCTTCTTCTTCTTCTCCTTCTCCTTCTCCTTCTCCTTCTCCTTCTCCTTCTCCTTCTCCTTCTCCTTCTCCTTCTTCTTCTGTTTTTGGTCTTTTTGAGATAGGGTCTCACTAATATTCTGATCAGGATCGTGGTGTCGTGTCTTTGTGGCCCAACACTGGACTGGGTTTGCGCCACTAGGGAGGCACAGCAGGAAGCAGAACATGAATTTGCTGTGAAGCTGCCAGCCGAGTGTGACTCATATATGTCTTTCAAATGCTTTCATAATCAGAGACAGCTTCTACTGGGAAAGTTGCTACAGGTTTCTTATTTTCATGTGGGCTTTAGTCGAACACTAAGGAATAAAAGTGGAAATCAGGAATCCCTCGGGTAATCACAAGTTTTTATTTATCCTGGAGGTCACTGGGCATCAAAGACCCACTGGTCTTTGGGCTGTTTCTAACCTAGGGGGACAATTGCTGAACGTCTTCTCATGGGATAATATGTGCAGATACGGGGGGCGGTGGGTCAGCTGAATCGTGTATCTGTTCCCTCCACAAATACAGTGCAGTGTTAAGATAATAAAAAAGGAGAAAGTACTTGTGCTTCTTTGCTCCCAGTCCTCCAGGTGCTCTCCCTGCGGTTCCTTGGTAGCCTCCGACGTCTTAGCGAATAGATTCGCCTGTGTCTGCGCCAGGCAAAGTCAGTGCCCGGGAGGCAGAGGTTCACGGTCCATCCCGGAAGCTCGAGCTGCGGTGATGGAATCTGGGCTCCAGTCAGACGTGGTGAAGGGCACAAAGTCAGGGCACGGCACCCACCGTGGATTCTGTCTGCAGCAAAGCTTCTGTTGCTGCACGTCGGGAGGAAAATACAGGATGGAGGCGCGGCGCATACTGCAGGAGACAGCGTCTGTCTGGGGCTGGCGTTGGAGGGCGGAGGGATTCTCCCGGTGCCAGCCGCAGGAAGAGCGGGAACAGACAGCTTAGCCATCCCCTGGGAGGCTGCGTTCCCCAGGGCTGCAGTGCGGGAGGTGCGGGGCCTCCCACCTGGCACGCTCAAGCCCCGTGCCTGTGGGCGCGCGCAGCTGGGGCTCGGGCAGCAATGGGCTGCTGGAGGCTGCGCAGGAAGAGAGCACTCCTGACTGTCTTCTCCTGAGGTTCGCTTTTGTTTTTGCCAAGAGCAGTTCTCCGAGGAAACACACAAAGGCATCATGAAATTCGTTTTTTCCCATCTCCTGGCTCCAGCAAGACTAATTTATCATAAATTTTCTGTTTTAAATAAAGTCATCCTAGGCTCCCAGTTTGCCCAAGTGCTTGCCTCTGGCTCAGAAGCCACCAGACAGCTACCCTTTGTTCCCCCAGGGACGTGCTGTGCAGGGGACTCTGTTTAACAGTTTTCCTCCAGTGAACAAGCTTCATCTGCTGTGTGAATTCGTACTAGTTGATTTCACTTGGCACAAATTAGTGTGTATATATTATAGTATGACGGGTATTGTCAAGTGTAACTAGAGATCCTATTTTTATAATGTGTATTAATTAAAAGGTTTTAAACTGTCTCAGTGGTTAGAAATGCTTTCAGCTACAAGTAATTAAGAATATGCTTTAGAGCGGCTTCAACAAATGGAGATTCGTTCTTCATGGAAAACAGGAAGTGGAGAAGGATCCCTGCTGGGGTGGCAGCCGCGGCCTGGCAGCGCCACCCTGATCCTGGGATTTGCTGACTCGTCCGCGCGGCGCTGGCTGCCTGACCCATGCTGGGGCCGCAGGTTACCGTGCAGCCGCCTTGCAGGCAGCCGTCACACCTGGGTGCCTGACAGGTAAACGAGAGGGAAGTTCAGGCCAAAGTCTAAGACGAGTGCGCGGTGTTTGTCCCCACATCTCGCTGGCTCTGTGCCGCCAGGGGGGCTGGGAAGTGGCCATCTGCTCAGCTCCTCTTTAGAGAGGACAGAGATGAAACAAAGCAAGTGATTCATCAGCGATCAAGCCAGCCAACAATGTCTGCCTAGAAAGGATCTTGGCCATCTTTCCCACTTTACGCACGGGGAAACTGAGCTTGGATGACCTAAGAGAATGGCACAAGTTTACGTACTGGTCAGCGGCAGAAGCAGGACACAAGCCCATGCTGCCTGACGCGGCATTTCAGGCTCGGAGCTTTTCCTGAAACGATTGCTCCCAATCCGCGTATTTTCCATTAAAAATACCTTGAGCGTGGGGCTTGCACCTGCCATCCCAGCACTAAGGGAGGAGGGCAGCAAGTTAGAGTCCCACCTGGGGAACTTTAGCAAGACTCTGTCCACAAATACAACATTGAAAAAGGGCTGGGGAGGTAGTTTAGTGCAAAGGCCCTGGGTTCAATACTTACTATTGTGGACAAAACAATCCTATTTGTTGGGGAGCTTACAAAGATTCTAGCTGGGGTCACCAGCCAGTTCTTGGCATTGAAGGGCAAGCCTGGCTGCTGTAGGTTCACCCGCTATTTGCCAGGCCTTCCTCTGACCCAAGATGCGCTTGGCTGCAGACTCTGTCATTTTTGTGTCCCCCAGTGGCCATCTTGGCAGAGAATTTTGGCACTGCCATTTATTCTAGAAAATAATGTATTGTTCCTGCATGGCCTTCCTTATAATACCACTTAGGATTTGTGCTTTCTTTTGTTAGCTGACAAGCAACGAAGTGCACAATGCTCACAGTGGGGAGGATGACTTAGAAGCTGGGTCCAGCTCCTGTCACCCCAAAACAATGTGCAAATGCTGATGGCTTTAAGATGCAGCTCCGGAACTTACTAAGAACCTATGAATTGTGAATGCTGTCCCCAAGGACAGTGGTACATGACACTTAACAGTACTTAGTCTTTCTTAAACAATGCCCAGTGCTCAGCAGTGAACATGGGCTTCTAGCGAAATGATTCAAGTGAGAACATTTTTATAGAATGATCACTAATTGGGCAGAATTATGTGAAGTGTGATTGAACAGTACAGTGGATGTTTCAGTTTTGACAAGTTTATTATTGTAAAAGGCAAGTTGACATAAATCCCGTTCAAAATCCTCTCCATTGCTTCAAACACACATATCCAGTCTTTCCTTTTGCTCCAGTTTTTATCTTTATTGCTACATCTGGTAGCGCAGGATGACCTCAGCCCTCGGATGGCGCTGGCCCATGCACACAGCACATCTTAGTTCTTCTTCCTCTTCTCATCCTCCTCCCTGTCCCTTTGTCTCTTAGCTCCCTTTCTGTGTGCAAAAGGCCTGTCTCCTTATTTCCTGTTGTCTATTTTTTAGTTGTATCTTTATATGTTCGCTTCCTCATGTGAGAGAGACTGCAACATTTACACTTGTGTGTCTGATTTATTTGAGGTGACATTATGGTCTCAAGAGCATCCTTTTTCCTACCAGTGACTCAAGTTTGATATTTTTTATGACAGAGCAGAGCTGCAATCTTTGTATTTAGCCTCCCATGGATAAAGCTGTGAGTGGTTAGTGTTTTAAATTGCATTTCTCAATAACTAATGAGTTTGTGCTAATGTTAGTTAATTTTTGATCTGAATATTGTCTTCGTTTGACATGTTAGCTAGCTCTCATGCCCATTTTTATTTTGTATTCTTTTGTTATTGCTTTGTGTTTATTTCGTTTTTTGGATGTTGCTGTCTTAGCTGGTTATATGTTTTAACAAGATGTTCTCCCACTGTGGCTTCCTTTCTCCTCTTTTTATTGTCATTTGATGAACAGGAGTTCTTAATTTAATGTGGTTGAGTTTATTACTCCTTTCCTATGTACAGTATTGGTCTTGCGCCTGGTTTAAAATGCTTTCACTCCGGTAAGGTCATCACAAGAGTCCCCCGATGTTATGCACAAGCTGGGTCATAATTCCTCTCACACGCACATCTACGATCACTTTGCATCTCTGAGGGATGCCATCAGTTAGATTTTGCGTTTCGTGTTGATGGTCACTGTCCCCACCATCGTATTCCTCTTGACTCAAGGTCTTGGCTTTTTCGTCTTGGACAGTGAGAGGATTCCCCATGAGCACATGCTATCCTGGGCACAGTCATATCCACACATGCTCTGGCACAGACAAGCAGGGACACACGGGGAGCGCTGCACTGCAGCCTGGAGGTCACACTATGAAACCGCGCTTTGTTTCCTTTCTTAGCTTAATCAATTCTTTTGATGTCACTATTGATCCAGCATAACTAGACAGTTACTTATGTATCACAAGACAGACAGCAGACTTTGTAGACTGGCTGTCACTTGTGGGGCTTCGAAAAATACTTCTAGTGCTTAGGTAAACCACCTGCTTAGGCAGAGCGCAACAGCCAGGCTATGCAGGGGTGCAGCACTCACACCCACAACCCCAGCAGCACTCACACCCACAACCCCAGCAGCA
>NW_004524611.1:4273575-4280736 GCF_000260255.1 Octodon degus
GCAGCACTCACACCCACAACCCCAGCAGCACTCACACCCACAACCCCAGCACTGGGTCATTAGTCACAAGTTCTAGAAGCCCACCCCAGTGACTGCAGGAGGCTTCGGGGGACACCGAGACACCAGCCATGGCAATAGTACTGACCAACAGTGATGCTGGCAGTCACACATCCAGCCACAGCACAAATGTACTAAGCTGAAAGAACTAGAGAGTAATTCTGTTCATAGAACCAGGAAGATCTTACCTTTCAGGTGATAATTCTACTAGCTCTGAACAAATGTGCACCTTAGGCATTCATTTTGCTGCGGATTCCTTCCTGGTACTTGTTACAAATTCCTTTTTATCTCAGGTTCACTTATTTCTTTTTCTAAAAATAAACACTACTCTAGATATGTACTTTGTTTTCTATGTTTTTAAACAATGTGTATTCAGTTTCATAACTGTATTGAGTTATTTTTATTTTAAAGGGAATAAAAACTATTAAAATGATGCAGAATTTCAAAACAAGATATTAGGAAATAAAAAATGCTTGTTATATTGCATACAGTTATCTTCAAAGTAGTTGTTCAGATTATAAGTTATAAGCCTGCAAAGTTGGTCAAAAATTTTGTACAAATTAAGCATTAACTATTTGTTTCAATAAAGCAGTAGAAATCAGTAGTACTTTCTAGGCATTTTATAGAAGAATTGAAAATATACCACAGTGACATATGTGCACCCATGTTTATAGCAGCACAATTTGTCACAGCTAAGTCTTGGAAATCATCCAAATGCCCGTCAACTGAGGAATGGATAAAAAAAGATGTGGTATTTTTATGCAATGGAGTATTACTCAGCTATAAAGAAAGAACTCATTTTAGACTTTCAGAGATCATTTTACATTTTTAGAAAAAGGTAAGAGTTAAAGATTCTAAATCAATGTTTTTATTGTTCTTAAGTTTATCTCACAGTGAAGAAAAAAAGAATATGGCATTTTGGAGTGACCCAGACCTGGGTGGGACAGAGTCCTGGGTGTGTGTTTGATATCTAACATGGATTGTCCCTCATATGTTCCAAGCTTCTATGTCCTACTTTATAAAACGTGAACAGGATGCTTATCTTTTTTTTTTATTTAAAATTTTTTATTTATGTGTGTGTGTGTGTGTGTGTGTGTGTGTGTGGCCAGCTCAGCCCACCAGGGGGCGGGGCCGGCTGGCATGTGGTGCTGGAGGATTGAACCGCGGTCCCTGTGCTTTGCTAAGCTTGTTCTAAGTAGGTGCTTTAGACCACTGAGCCATCTCACCAGCCCCAGGATGCTTACCTTAATTCACGCTGGTTAGAAGGTGGCACAGCTTACTGCTCTCCAGAGAGCGTGAGGACCCGACCCGGTCGCTACCCACTGAATGCTGAATGAATGGATGAGTCCATGGTTGAAAGTGGGGAATAAAAGTCTGCATTGCCAGGTAGCAAATCTTCCCAGGGCCAGCAAGACGGCTTAGCAAGTTAAAGGCAAGTGTAGGCAAGTGCAGCAACCGTGGTTTGATCCCCAGCTCCTCATGCTGCCCCAGCCCCGCCCCCAGGGTGGGCTGAGCCAGCCAGAGTCTGGGTGTGGTGGTGCATGCCCGTAATCCCAGCGCTGGGATTATGAGTCTTAGCTGCATAGTGAGACCCTGCAACAACCAAATATAATATGAATGAAAATTTTCCCATGCACTTTTAGGACTTGTGTTCCTACCATGTCTTGAGTATAAATTGGTTTCCCTGAGCTTAATGAACTTCCAACTTCGGTCCGCAGCAAACACTTTTTACACCTAACAGCTGTGAGCCGATCACAGCTTTGTTGTCCCCAAAACTCACAAATCTCTACAGCCTGCTGGTGAAATACTGGAGACAAGTTATGCTTCCGAATCATAATTTCCAGAACTTTGTAAGATTTGTGTAATAAATACGTATGAGATGTGATCACAATAGCAGTGAATGTCTAAATTAAGAAATCATTAGCGTCAGATTGTCATTAACACCCCTCACAATATTTCTCCACTTCAAGCCCACTTACCCCGCCCTTCTTTTTGCTCCCTGAAGGAGAAGTGTTTTGAGGGAAATTAATGACAACACATCTTTACAGTAACAACAATAAATTGCACAGTACCTTTTATCGCACACTGTACTACGTGAGGTAGAGAAACACTAACAATATTGTCCCTTCAGTTCACATTTTGCAGGCAGGTGACCAGGTTCAAGTCATGTCAGGTGTGGACGCCGAACAAATTATGAAAATCTTTTGGATTTTAAGACTTCTGGATTCAAGAATTACGAATAGGGGAGCCTGGGAGTAGAGAATCATCTTTTTAATTGGGGTAATTAAATATTGACATGCGGTGTTAATAACTAATATAGACAGAGCTATTGTGGACATTGCCCTGTGTTTCTTGGTGACAATATTTTGCAAAGTTGAGAGCTGGGACAGTGACAGCCATCTAACCTGCTGCCTTACAGCTTCTGCTGCTCTGTGTTTTCATCGTTAAGAGTTTCTCCTGAGCTCCCTGGAGTTTATCCCCCGTGCAGGCGCATATCAGCAGGACAGCTGCTTTCTGAGGAGCCCTGACAGCAGGAGATCGGTGCCTCCCGTCTATAACTCATTCCGTCCTTTAGGGTCTCTCTGTGGGGAAGCAGAGGGTCAGGCTGGGTGGGCAAAGCTACCGCCTCCCACACCCAGTCTCTGCCACTATCTTTCTTGAGTTTTACCTGCCTACACCTGGAAGGACAAGAACAATCCCACCTTTGTAGGATTAGATAGGCTGAGCAAGGTGTGGTAGTGGATTCCTGCAATCCCATCCTTTAGTGAAATGGGTAGGATTATAAATTTGAATCAAACTCAGGCAATTGGGTGAGACCCTGTCTCAGAAACAAACAAACAACGAACAAAAACTGGGGGTTCTGGGGATGTAGCTCAATGTAAAGTACCTGGGTTCAATCTCCAGTCCTGGCAGGAAAAGAAAAATCAGGGCATTTAATGTGACAGAAATTTTCCCTTCACACCCGCCCCCCAGATCGTCTCAAGGAGAATCTTAGTCTCACAGGTCAGACGAGCTTCTTCGGAGCCTGGATAGGCTGTGGGTGTGTCCCTTTTGCCTCTGTGTCTCCGGGCAGTAAGAGTCTTAGTTGCTGGCCACAGTTGCTTCTCGCTTGCATGTTCCACCCACCTTTCCTGCATCCCAGGGAGGTACAGAGGCTGCTCCAGCCCAGCAGGAAAGGACAGAGTGAGTGCCAGCCACTTACTTAGGCCAGGCTTCCAGCAGGTCCGGCTGGCACTGGAGTTGGGCTGCACGAGGACTCCAAGGGGCTTCCATTCTACCTGGAGAGTGGGCAGAGGGCCTCCGCTGCTTTCTGTTGCTCAAGGGGAATTTGGAAGCTACCAGCTCCAGGCCAGCGTCTGCTGTCTTTGTACAGTACCCTTAGCCCTAACAGCCCAAGGCGCCTTGCTTTCTTACCTCCTCGCAAATTCTCCTGGAGGCTCTGCACCATCTTCAGAATCCACAACTGTGCTTAGTAAGCACAGGGAATCATAACTCTATCACTTTGCCCTAAAGAAGCTTCAGGGTCTGGCATGATTTTCATAATAAACACGGCGGAAGAACCCTTCTGCACCAAGAGCTCTCAATTTCTAAATAATGGCCAGGTTTTGGTGTAGAAAAGAAATTTTCTTACTGAATTTATTGATTCACAGGAAAAATACACAGATACTGATGCGTACATATTTATCTTAAAGGATTAAAATTACATGGAATTAATAATGTTTCAGAAATGCTGCTCACACATACTTCGTGTATACTAAGTGCATGTTGGAATATTTAGGATCCTCTTTTGGAAGCTTCACTTCTATTAGCACGATAGAGCTATTTAGGGGGTGGAGTTAGGCTTGGAAAGAGACGGTGAATGTGCTGAAGCCCAGATGGTTGTTATTGTTTTAAATGTACAGATTTTCCAGAGTTTTGGGAACAGAAGTTTTCCCTTACATGTCATATAGTTCTGAAACAACAGTGAAGTGGAATTTTTATAAATGTGTATGGTTTAGTAGTTTGTAGGGAAAGAATATATTTCTTTATGTAAGTCTTCAGGACTCATCCAAGGATTTGGCTGGAAAAAAAATTCTAGTCCAGTACCAAGCGCTGAGCATTTGGCTGGGGATGCCTTGCTGATTGTTCCCGCTGTTCTCTTGGAGGTCTTTATTTTTCTGAGGCTGTTACTGGCAATTTGTGATAGAACAATTGTGTTTGATATTCAGATAATAGTTCATCTCAGTGGATGTAGAACTTAGAGACATTTAAAAAAGAATCAGGAAACACAGAAAAAGCGACAGTTGAGAGCTAGATCTGAACTCACATTTTGCACTGCATGAACCTGAGGATGTAGCTGCACCTTCTAAATCTCTTTCTCGCCCTTCCCATTTATGTTCAGAATTTACAAGAGAAGGGCGGCCTGAAGGTTAGCTCAGTTGTTTAAATGGCTTGTTCGGGCAGACTCATTACAGCACAGGGGACCGTGGTTCGATCCCCAGCTCCACGACCTCACGAGACCTGCAGCCTGAGGTATCAAAAAAAAAAAAAAAAAGAAAAAAAAATCCAAAATTTACAAGAGAGCCATTTTTTGGTGCTAGTACAATTAGGTAAGTAAGTATATGGAAAAAGATGGTGAGAGACAATATGAAAGTGCAAATATCCCCAATCAAATTAATTGTAATAATAAAAAAAGTTTGCCCAATGCTACAAAGTATTAAATAAACAAATTTATCAAAACCATTTTATTTAAACATGTAATATGGCTGCTGTGAGCTAAAATGGACCATAAATGCAAAATAAATACCAGAGAATTTATATAAAAGAAGGAAGCTAGTCATTGTACATTGACTTTGTATGCTGATACACTTGATATTTTGAGCTGAATTGTATTATTAAAGTTACTTTATTTTACTGTAAAATATTTAGTTGGCAACTAAAGTTGTGAATATTCAATGTGTGTAGTATAAGAATTTATATTTTAAATGATCAAAAATATTGACTATACAACTACATACGGCTAGAAGTTACCTCTTTTGACAGCACAGGTGTGTATTTTTTGTCTATTATAAGACAAAAATATTCAGAAATAAATATTTAAAAACCTAATTAAGGGTCTATAGAGATAGCTTAGTGGTCTAAGTGCCTGCCTGGCAAGTGCAAGGACCCGGGTTTGATCCCTGGTACTGCATGCTGTGTCAGCCCTGGAGCCCCAGGCCACTGTGCGGCCCACCGAAGCCAGGCATGGTGGCGTTGCCTCTAATCCCAGTGCTGGAGAGACAGAGACAGGAGGATCATTGCTAGTCTGAGCTCTGTAGTGTACAGCTCTCACTGTACCAAATAGATAAATAAACAATTTTTTAAAAATTAAAAATCCCAATTAGAATAACAAAGCATCTTTAGTCTTAGTATCGAAGAGAATTTTAATTTTAAGTTCATATAAATGAGGCTGTTTGTAATACAAATGGCAATGTGCTGACCATCTTATGTTTAGACTTTTTAGAAATTAGAAAAAGACCAAAAATTCCACAGAAAATAATGGCAAAAGAATATTGTCAGAATTTAGTGCAAAAGGCACACTGATAGCTTACATTTGCACAAGGACATTACCAGTCTTTTGTATAATTAAATATTTCCTTTTTCAGCAAGTTTATAGGAACAACCAAAATGTCGAATGCTTGCAAAGTAGGCGGCGCACAACGGCGTCACCCTCTTGAGGGCGATTCCACAACAGCTGCCAACAATCACATAGTCCTTGTCTAATGACTGATTTTGCTGATGACTGTTCGAACTTCCAACCTGCTGCCCAAACTTCCCAGAAACAGACGTGATGGCTATTAAGGTTTGGGTCTAGCTGCTCCCCAAGGCCTCGTGAAGTCCTCAGTGGGGCTTTCCCAAGGTGGCTGGACCTAGGGTGTGTGATGCTGGGATTGATTCAAGGTGCAATGCTAGAGTCAAGGGCTCCAGGATGAGGAATGTGCGCACCCCCTGCCCTAGGTAGCCAGGGTGAGATATAAGAAATCCAGTAATCTGGCCATCCCTTGTTGCTTTGCTGTCTTGTGCCCACCATGAACTATTTTTCCTCTGAGGTGTCACCATGCCTTGGAGCCAGCTGATTATGGACTGAGTGCCATCTGAGTGCGCCCTGGGGGTGGAGCCGGCACAGACTGAGCCCTGCAAACTGTGAGCTAAGTAAACCTTTCCTCTTTCATTTTGGGTGTTGGGAATTTTGTCTCAGCAATGAAAGAAGTAACTAAGACAGTGGGAGAGGGCCTGAATGGTGGCTTCTTCTGCACCACAGTACTGTAATTTCTGCTGATTGTAGCATAGAGTTCAGTGCCGTTGCTTTATGTTGTGTTATACATTACAGTGCTGCTTGTAAGAATTATGCAAGTAAAGGCGAAGTCATCAAGTAAGGGGCTTCCGTTGACCATTTCTTTATTCTAATGTCGTAAGGTGCATCCTGGACTTAAAGCCTCATTTGGCAACCAGCTCGTAGAATGACCACGTCACCAGAACAGAATTTGGTCATTAAGTATGGAATTTCCACAGTAGCATCTCTGTTGACCTTGGGAAGCACTCCTGAGGTCCCTGCATGCAACCCCTGCCCCTCTAGTGTCGGAACCACCTCATCATTTGCAGGTGGCTTCCTGTGCTCTTCATGCAAGGACTCAATCTCTATGTTATTCACACACCTGGGCAAAAGATTCCTCCTCTGTAGAACTGGGATATGTGCAAAGCCTATGAAACTCCTGTAAGGATTAATTTAATTCATAAAAACTCATTGACACTTCTGCTTATCTGATCAACCACCACCCGTCTCCTCCTCCTTTTCTTCATCTTTCTGTGCTCAAGGTGCTCATTATGGTAGATTTTTGGGATTGAAATTAAAGAACTACAAGTACCTTAAAATCAAAGAGGGAACATGCTTTGCCTCACTAAAATGATACCTCTATGCAACTACAGGATGATGTCAAAATTAATCTTGGAAATTTCAGAGCTAGATTTAGAAGAGTAAGCCTAGCATCTTACTATTTAAATTGTTTACATTTTATTTTTAATTAATGTTTGTGATAATAATAATACTCATCTCAGGGGGTTGAATCTGTCTATTTCTCTCTCTCT
>NW_004524611.1:4280841-4292504 GCF_000260255.1 Octodon degus
CCTCCCATCTTTGTCTTCCTTTTCCAAGATGTAGATTTTTTTTTATGTATATAGAATATGCCATTGCCTTTGGAGAAAAATTTAAAATAAATTTAACTGTATTTATTTATTCATTTATTTGTATTTGGTACAGGGTCTCACTACACAGATTGGACTCGGAGTGATCCTCCTGTTTTCAGCCTCCCAAGTGCTGGGATTACAGGCGTGCACCACCACACCCAGTTTCAGTCACCATCTGAGTGTGCCCTGGGGGCGGAGCCGGCACAGCATGACATGAATCAAACCCTGGTTCTGGCGCCTGCCTAAGCTGCTGCTTTAATCCACTGAGCTATCTGGCCCGTCCTAAATTTAACTTTAGATTTACAAAAAAATCAGCATGCGAGCACAGGGCCACCCCATAACCCACATCTAGCCCTGCCTAAGATTACCATCTTCCATCATTGTCGTGTATTTGTTATAGCAAATAAGCCAATATTTTTCCCCATAATTTTATTGAGAAATAAATACAATGAGACATTTTCAAATCAAATTGGTAGGACAGTTCCAATAATTAACACATTGCATACTGCCTTCCTAGTGGTTAATTGCTGTTCAAGATGCAGACATGATATCCTATTTACAAACACTATTAGACCAAATCTCTCTATTCCTTGAATTAAGAGAATGTAGCTATATATCTATCCTAACCCTTTTGAATACACAGATACAAAATGGACATTCATCTATATCCCCCCCTTTTTGTTTAGTTCAGTCATTTAAATATTATAGGTATGTGAACTCAGCAAAATATTCCAAAATAGTCCAGTAGTTCATAACAGTTTTGGGTCTTCTGCTTGACTCGCAATGCCAGAAGTTGTTGACCTGAGTCCCCCACAGCTCAACATAACAATGTGGCCAAATAAGCCAATATTGACATGTTAATTGAAATCTTTCTTCAAATAACCCCAGTTCTTGACTAAAATCCTTTCTCTGTCCTGTATTTTATTTGTTTCCTGCAGCTCCCGTTGCATGTGACAAATTTGCAGCATTTTCTTATTCTGGATAACTGATAATTTTAAGAAGCAAGTGCCAATTATTTTGTAAAATGTCATCGGTTGGCTCTTGTCTAATCGTTCTTCGGGGTCAGCCAGGCTGCTGGGCGCTCACCAGGAAGATCTCAGATATGAAGTATCATTTTCTCTGTGTCAGTGGCACGAAGGGTTTCTCCAATGTAGAATTTTTTCTTTTTGATTCCATTATTTAATTTTTAGAAGGAAGTCATTATGTACAATGAGAAGTTTTCAACTCTAAGACACTTAGATACTACATTCTAGAATAATGATTTTTCTATCAACTTGTCAAATGTTTCTCCTGTTTGTATAGATTTTGGCAAAAGATGCAACATTTTTCTTTCCTTTCTTCATTCCCTGCAGTGCTAGGGATTGAACCCACAGGCCCACACACGTGAGGTGGATTCTCTACACTACTGCGCCTCTCTGCCCTAATAATTTTTGCCTTTGTTCTTTCATTGCTAAAGTCCGTAGTCTTTTCTCCGGCTTCTTGCAAGATTTTCTCTTTAGTCTTTAATTTTCTGTAGTTTGAAGTTGATATTCTTGGGTCAAAGCATTTTTCATTTGCTTGTTTTGTATACAAGTAGGTTTAATGCCATCTGAATCACTGAAATCATAATTTAAATTTATTTTTTCTGGGTGATGCTCTACCTAGCTGCTCCTAATGTGTGCATCTTGAAATTATCCCACACTTTTTTGTGTATTTCTATGCTTTATTTTTTAAAAAAAATTACCAATTTTTCACTACAATGTGAGAACTTTCTATTGATATATCTTCCAAATCACGGCTTTTCTGTGCAGTATCTGCTCTACTGGTGAAACCATGATAGGAGTTTTGATGGGCACATTTTGAACAGTATTTTAAGCACTTCATTTTGATTTCTCTGAATTTTCATCTCTGTGCTTGATTATGTATCTCTTTAAAATTTTTATTTTTTCTTGTGATACCCGGAACCTAGGACCTTTAAACTGAGATGCACCCCCAGCCCTATTTCATTTTTTACAAATTTGGGTTAGAACTTGCAACCTTCCTGCCTCAGCCTCCCAGATAGCTGGAATTGCAGGTATGTGCTGCCAAGCCTCATCTTTCCTGGTATCATGTCTGCTCTTTAGCTAGAGCCCTTGGTACTCTGGAACCTGTGCTGCTTCTTGCTTCTGGTTCCACTCTTGCCTTTTGGGAGTATCTTGCACTGAATATTGGACATGTGCTGCTCATGGAAACTGAGATATGTGGGCAGACAGTGTGAAGGTTTGTTGGTCACCTTGGTGTTGGGCTGTGCTTAGCAGGTGCTAGCTGTAGATGCCAGGGCTTTAACGGCTCTCAGTCCTTAGGGTTTCTCTCTCTCTCAGCCATGGCTTGTCCCAGACCTTCTTGCACACAGTTGTTCTTCCAGCCCTCTAGGCTGTGCCCAGGGTGGTGGTACTGGTGCTGTGGGGAGTGGCAGGAGTCTGTAATCTAAGTCTTGGTTTCCTGTTGCTTCCATCTCCATTGCCTGTGATCTTCGCACTGTTTTTCCCCTTAGGTGAGATAGAAGAGCTGGAAGAGGTTGAATTGATCTTTCTTTTTTATTTTGGTACTAGGAATTGAACTCAGGACCTTATGTGTGCCAGGTAGGTGCTATGTCGCTGAACTATCTCCTCCACCCAAGAGGCTGGATTGAGAGGATTGCTTTCCTCTTCCAGGGATGATGCTCGTGTGACTTTCATTTATATTTTATTTTTCACTTTGGAAAACCAGCTGTGAAGAAGAACATTTTGGGATTATTTTCTGAAAACCTTCTCTGACCAGAAAACCAGAAAACCATCTTTCTTGGATCTATGCCATAAGAACCTCATGGGATGCTTGGAGGTAACACCCAAAAGGTTGGGGGGCCTTGCAGGAGCCCAGTTCCTCTTCTGCTGAGCATGTTCAGCTCTGACAGCCACCATGGTGTCCTCTCCCGTTTGTACTGTGGTGTCCCCTGCCTCAGACCTTGGCAATGGGTCGCAGCCCAGCTTACAGGACCTCCTGTTGCTCCAGACTCTGGGAGGTAATTTATGCTGGAAAGTTGGTTTCTGGTTGGTCCAAGAAATATAACTGATCTGTAATGTCTTCTGACCTTCTGCCTTTTCTCATTGTCCAGATGGGGGTGGCAGGATACATGATTTTCATACATGCAACTGAAAACATTGGTTTCATTTTAAAAGTTTTATACCACTAGTTCCTCTGGAATTTACATTGATGGAAAGAAGTAGGAAGAGGGGACAGATTCTTTCCCTGCCCTGTCCTGTGTTGCCTTGTTCTCCCTTTCCCTCCTTGCCCTCCCCTCTCTTTTCCTTCTAGAATCAAGAGCAAATACAGTGGACTGTGGAGTTACAACCAGAATTCGGGGTTATCATCAGCAGTTTAGGTTTAGCCTATGACCAGAGTCTTGAGTTATGACCCAGACGCAGTTGCATGTGCAGCTGTAAGCTAAGACTCTTGATTCCAGAAAAGTAGGTACGTATAAGTGTCGCTCTGAGCTCGGACACTCCTGTGTGGGGACGGGATTTCAGTCAGTGCTTTATAGAGTCACTACAGTTGTGCTATTAAAATGGCCCTCAAAAAGCTAGAAAAGGAGCTAAGGAAGGAAGGGTTGGAAGGTAAGGACAGCAATCACAATTAAAAAAAGAAATTGTGGATAAATATGACAGTGTGACCAATATATGCAGCCTGTTGTAATCCACCGTCTTGCTAATTTTGCAACGAAAGATTTGAATAAAGAAGCGAGTGTTGATAAAGACGTTACTCAAATTAGTAAGCCACAATCAACAGGTTAGACAAGGCAGAAAGGCTGTTGTTAGTGTAGATAAATGAAAGGCAGATGGTGGGTGACAGCCTGTCTGAGTCTATAATTTGTGAAAAAGTTAGGGTTACAAATGCAGATCTGATAAAGGATGATCCATCAGTGAGTGGCAAGGGTGAGACACTTTTTTTTGTGCCAGTAAGGGATGCTTTCACAGTTTTAAAGCGAGAACTGGGGTTCACAGCATACCTAGGAACGCAAGGCAGCTCGTACTGACAAAAGGGGTGCTGAAAATTACATACAGCACTTTGAAATAGTGACACACAGACATGGTTCTTGCTCTCAAGTTTTCAAATGTGATAGAATCGGCCTTTTCCAGAAAATGCCTTGGTGAAGGCACATTAAGCAAGAGGAGAAGAAAATAGCCTGTGAAGGACCGGCTAATCTCATTGCTATGCCCAAAGCAAGTGGTGACCCAAAGATAAAGCCTCTCTCAGTTTACTACTTAGAGACCCCTACAGTGTTCAGAAAACAAAGTCATGAGCAGTAGTCTAGGTATCATGGGGGGATCTAACACAAAAACTTGGGTATGAAGAGCACTCTTTCTGAGTGGACCAGCGAGGCTTTCTGTCCTACTGTTAGGAAATGTTTAGCAAAGTTTTCCCACCAAGGATTGTCTCCTTATCTGGACAATCCTCCTGCACACTTATGAGATTTGGAAGCAGAACTGGCTGAAGAATTTCCATGCGTTTCAGTCAAATTTCTCCCACCTAAGTCCAACTCTGTTGTGGCCTAGGGACCATCAGGTTACAGGATAAGGAGCTACACACCAAGGAACTATTCCTGAAGTGCTTCCAGATGGCCTCAGATATAGACTTAACCCCTAAAGAGTTCTGGAAGGAGCATTACAAATCCCTTCCTGTGTGGGGTTAATTAAAAATCCTGGAGCCAAGGTCTCTCTAAGGACACTGAGGTTTGCCTGGATGAAAGTGTGGCCTAGGATTATACAGGGGAGAGACTTTGAAGGTGGCATAGAAGAGCCTGGTCCTTCAGTTGATCCTGTGGTTGATGACACTGTATATAGCAGAGCCCACAGGCTCACAGGTAGCTAACAGTGATGCTGAGAAACTAGAGGCGGAGCCCTCAGTGGAGCTGTCTACAGAGGAGCACCAGCGACTCTGGCTGAGCAACAGAGGCTGGCAGCTGAGGGGCTGTCTGAGGAGAAGGGGGAGGATCGACAGTGCCACAGAGCTCTGCTTCTGAAATAAAGGAAATGCTGAAAAAGTGGACAGAGCTACAAACACTTGTAGAGAAGACCCAGCCAGCCAGAGAAAAGTTAGTCATTGTGTTTACTTGCTTGATGACAATGTCATGTTGTATTACAGAACAGTGTTAAAGAACAACCAGAAACAGACAATCTTAGACCAACAGGTCAAAAAATGTCAAGAGCCAGAAGTAGGCCCTAATGGGCTACAGAGTTCCAGGGCCAGAAAGGACACTAGGGAGCCAGACCCCTGATGTCCTTCTGCAAGGGACCTCTCCTTCCAAACAATAACCATTTCCCATTTCACCCTCCATTCCTGCAGGCCCAAGATGTCAGCTTGAATTCTGAGTACAGTATGAAATCATTGCTTCTGGTAAACTTGACGTATTGTATAAGTTTTTGTGAATACACTAGGAGAACTATTGGTGTTTCTGGTAAGTTTTGCAGCCCTTTTTCATTATGAAAAAGTTTAGTTAAAGGGTGCTTTGGGAGATTTGGGGCACATTCTGGGTATTTCCATTATTTCTTATGGGAAAAATAGTTATGATTTACAACTTGAGTTGCAAGCAGTCTTTGAGAACAAATAGACTTCATAAGTCAAGGATCCCTTGTACTTCAGAGGGACAGATTTATTCTCTACTTGAGCAGGGAGAGAAGTTGGTAGGAGGGGGTTGATTTTTGTCTTTCATTTAGAGACATTTGATACCCTCCAATGGGACATTTTTGTCACCAAAGGGCAATTATTAATTGGAATTCAGTTATTTAAATTCTTCTTATACACTTTTTAGGCTTAGAGCAAATACACATTACAAATATTTACTTTCATTGCCAAAATTTCTCACTAATATTCTTTTCTCTTTCTAAGGTAGTGATTTTGAATTCAGGAAATTTAAGATTATTAGAATATATTTATAAAAATGTTCAAAAATTAATTACAAAAGGGTATATTTAGATCCTTAAGCAACTTAATATTCTCAAGATTTACAAGCAACCTATTATTGGGTCAAAACTGAAGATGGAAAATTTCAGTAAAGAGGGATTATTTATAAAGTCAAGTGTCCTGCAATTAAAGCTTATAGTGGAAACTGTTTCACAATTTTAATTATATTGGCCCTTCTCCCCAGTGTTTATAATGGGCTATGGTACCTAGACTGGATGAGCAAATCCAAGTACAAAATGTCAGGCCCAAAACCACATGAAGGGTCTTAATATTTCTGCTAATTTCTTCTCCCTGTTGGGCATATTGTGAAACGGAGACTTCTGCAACCAACACCACACCCATGTCCCCTGTCCCCAGGGAGTGGCAGGGCAGAGACTTTACAAGAGTTGAGGAGCTGTTTCCTTCTCCGGCAACAAAAGGAATCCACCCTCCCCTTTTCTTTATAAAAGTTGGATGTAAGAGACGTCTTCTATTTTGGGCTGTGCTGCTGCCTCTCTGCAGCCTGGATGCGCTTTGCCCATGTCCGTGTGTGTAGTGAGTCCATCAATCAAGTGATACTCGTTGGTCCAAAGGAGAAATGACTGGGAAGTGAGTGCGCGTGTGGGGTCTGTGCTTGCCACAATTTCTGCCCCTCTTAGATTCTTACTAGGTGGGGCTTGAGCCCAGAAGTCATTATCCAAACTCTGGTCTGCACCTACATTTGGCTTGAAGGAAGAGGACGCTGTGGGATTGATGCTCCGCAGTCCTTATCTATCATGCAGCAGCCTCGTTTGCCTTCCATCTCCTTCTTTACTGTAATTCAAGGTGCCACATGTGATCCTTCCTCTTTGCAGCTTATTATTAATTGGTGAATGCTCACAGATTCCCCCTCACTGATTGGGCATTTCTCCCAGCTGGCAGCAGAGGCGTCTGGGTTATAGAAAGGAAAAGGGCTGCTGCCCTCTATTCCATTTCTAGGGTTTCTGCATGGAATGATGCTGGACCCTAGCTTTGCAACCCTGAAAATATATCCACCCTGAGGCAACTTTCATAATCCAAGGTCATGGGGCAAGTTTTAGGAATGTTAACCTTGCTGGGATGTGCGTCTGGGTTCTGTGCAGACAAGCATGGGTGTTCTGTCCTCAGCTCTGAGTCAGAAGAACAGGAACCCTCTCTCCTGGCACAAGACTGGACACCAATGTCTTTCACAGTCTCCTCCCCACTCTCTGTGTCCCAGTATCACCCATCTGCCTCCTGTAGATGGGTTTGGGGGTGATATTCCCAGAAGACATATGGAGGTTACTCTACTGTTTCAAAATTTAGAAGCCACCTCCTTCTGCCTCCTCCTTGGAAGCTCTTAACGTCTTCTTGTCCACTCCATGTGGGCAGGAGCATGGGTGTCTTCGTCACCACCTCAGACACAGCGGCCCCGCTGGTCTGGCCACCTTGTGTGCGCAATGGCTGGACCAGGCACGCGCGGATCTCCTGTGGGAGCACAGAGAGTCTGCAGACACGACAGCTGCAGTGCCACTTGTGCTCAAAGATGCTTTAATTTTACCATCAGTGTGTCAGGCAGGGCTCACACTCCTGGCTCTAGGATGCTCCATGAAGCCATTTGCATGCCTGGGGCCAGATAAGCAGAATCAGTGGAGTTGAAAGCCCAAGCAGAATATAAGCCAGAGTAAGAATGATGAAAACAGGAGCTCTACAGAGGGTGAGCGCGTTTGCTCAAAAACTGGCTTGGAGCGCTAGGGTCCTCGAGACAGCTAATAGCATGGTGACACCTGTGTGCTGACAACTACCTGACACAGGCGGTGATGCCAACTCCTCCAATATTTCTTTAAAAAACCCCTACGGAGTTTGGCTTATACTGGCATTTGTCTGATGATATAAGAAAGTGAAAAGAGAATAAAGAAGAGTGCTTTTGGTCATCAAGTTCGTAGAAGTTAAATTGTGAGCAAGCATTTGTAGAAAACCTTCCCCAGGTATGAAGGAAGGATTAGGCTAAACTTAAAGAACTTTGGACTGGAAATGAAGATCCTGAGTTGGGGTTTGACGTCTGCAGGGACGTTGATCTTCATGAAATCGCTCTTCTCATTTTCTTACTTGGTTTTCTGTCTGCCTCAGGACACAGGTCTTACATGTTCCTGATACCCAGAAGAAGGTCTGATGTATGATACCTTCTCAGTAAACCTGTGCTAGTGCATCTCAGCTGATTGGATAGAACAGTACCAGTTTACAAAGTAAAGACAATTTTTGGAGGCCAAAACACCCTGCAAAGGTGTGGCGGGTGGGCCGGCAGTGTTGACAACTTACTCCGAGGCATCTTAGCCTGTGCGGGCCCTTGTAGTACAATATCACAGACCAGGTGGATTAAACAATAGGCATTCATGTTTTCATAGTTCTGGTGGCAGGAAAATCCAAGGTCAAGATTCTAGAGGGCTTCTTGAGGCTCTCTTCCCTGCTGCAGGAAGGGTGCCCCGGCTCTTTTGTAAGGACACTAATTCTATTTGGCTTCCCCTTTATGTGCTCATTTAATCTTAGTTACTTCCCCAGAGAACTCAGCACCATGTACTGTTATTTAGGGAACTGGGGTTTCCGTAAATGAATTCTGGGCTCCTGCTTCCACCGACAGCACCAGGGAACGTGAATGAGACTTGATGAATGGCAGTTTAGGTAACTTAGCAAATGGAGAAAAACTAAACCAGCCCAAGCCTGTTTCTCCAATGAGGCAGGATAAAGAATAATACATACAGTAAAAATAGATCTGCAATGTGATTCCGGAGGACATTACAAAATGGAATTGTGATTACTGAATTACAGAACATGAATCTTCTCAGGCAAAATTCTTTATAGCCCAGATTGTGTGCAATGTAAGTAGAATAGAGATATAATTGTATCTGTGTAATAAAGGATTTATCGGAGTGAGAATATATAATTCTAGTATTGTTTTCTTGATGCTTAGTGTTGACATCCTTCAGTGGTTAGTATTTTTTGAGATTTAGAAAATGTTCTGAAAACTAAGTGGGGCCATAAAGTCAAAACAGGAAAAGTTACCAAGGCCGAGCCAAAATATTTGAAAGTTAAGTGAAGCTTTAGAAATGACATAAAACAACCCTGATTCTTTTTGTCAATTAGAATCATCTGTCCAAAGTCACTGGAAACCATAGGACTGATCAAAGGCCCTGGTCAACTCTGTCACACGTGGCAAATAGAGTCCTGTTCTTCCCTCCTCTTAAAACTCAGTGTTCTTCACTTGGCTTCTCCAGCGTCCTCTTATCTTTCCCCCCAATCCTCCTTTTGAATTTACATTCTTTCTAGACCATTCCACTGTGAAGCTTGAAATACCAGCAGAATATGCCTGTTTCTCAAGCCCCCTGTGTCCTCCTACCTCTCGCCCCATGCTACCCTGGGGCTTTCAAGTAGGAATCCAAAGTTAGTGACTTCTGAGTTTTACTCTTGAGTCCAACAAAAACCACAAGTTGCTGAAGCCCAAATTCACAGAGCCACATTTGGTTTCTCCCCAGGGCAAGTTCTTGAAACAAAATTCACTTCCGCTCCCTGTTCCCTGGACTCTGGGGGTGGTCTCCTGCTCATCCACACAGTTGTTAATGGTTGTCAGTTAATTAGGTCACAGAAGGAAGTGAGGTTGGATCTGATGGATGTCTTGTCCAGGTCATAAGGAACCTGAAGGGAGCTGTCACCTTAGCAGCCACAGCTGTTGCAGTCCAAGAGGTCCTGAGCGGCCACACAAAGGTCTGGTGTCTGACGAAGGAGCTTTGCCAGAGTGGCTTCTTCGTGAGCCTTAGTGTGTGCTTTGATAGCAGCGACCTCTGTAGGATCACACATTTCTTTTGGTTCCCCTCTGCTCTGGTGGCTTCGTTCCCCCATGTGCACAATAGGTGCATTGATTTTTCTCTTATCCTAAGGCTGAGGCGGGAGGAAACACAATGAACTCAAGTTGACTGATTATTTCTCCTCTCAGGCTTGTCTTACTCAGACCAGTTCCCTGGGAGCTGTTACCTCAAGAGCCACGTGTAGGCCCAATGCTTTAACTCCAAGAGTGATTCATCCCTCTGTTCTCCAGGGGCACGGCCCGGGCACTCAGCCATATGCTGTCTGCCGCCACCAAAGCGTGGTTGTCTCAGTTACTCTTCTGTTGTTGCTGGGACAAAGTACCTGACACACAAAATTAAGGAGGGAAAGGTTTATTTAGCTCACAGTTAGTGGAGGTTTCGGTCCATACTTGGCTGGCTCCAAGGCAAAGTGGCACATGGTGGAGGGCAGCAGTTCATGGGGCAGAGAAGAGCAAAGAGCAAGAGCAAAAGGAGAAGGAGTGATGACAATGGCAACAGAGTGCAAGTCTGTCTCTCTGTCTCTCTTATGCTACATTCAGGCTATCCACTCTGGGCTGGGGGTAGCACTCACTTCTATAATCCCAGCAGCGCTCAGACCCATAATCCCAGTCTTGGTCCATGAATTAGTCACAAACTGGAGAAATGAGCCTCGATGACTGCATGAGGCTTTGGGGGAGCAGATACAGACAAACCATAGCATTGGCCAACTGGGTGAAGTATTACAAAAGATAGTGAAGGAAAGGCTGCTTAACCTCCCAAGGAGGAAAGGACATTATGTCAGAATAGAGGTCAATCCTGAGAGCGGAACACACCAACCTTGATACTGTGGGGTTGTGGGACTGTGGCCCTTCCCCACGAGGTTTCCCAGAACTCAGGAGCAAGCTACTTGAAGGTAGGATTTCATCTCTGGATTTGTGCCAAGACACTTTTTGGGTAGGGAACTAGTTTAGAAACCTTAGCTTTATTTCCCTGCTTTGCCTCTTGATCAAGACTCTGTCACTCTCGAGTTTGGCTTCAGTGACAGACAAATCTGCAGCCATCAGAGGTTCCTGCGTCCAGCAGTCTTTTCCGATGACAGGAGTCTGGCCTGAGTCTCAGGATATGAGACAGAAATTGAGAAATGGCAGTGAGAGGCCTCCTTCTCTTCCTCGTCCTCATCTTTATTCTGAGGCACCTACACAGGAATATCCCTCTCGTGCACTTCAATTGCTTCTCTACCAACAGCCTTTTCCCTGACTTAACTTACGTATAACTTGTAATAAAGATTGTGTAAGATTTAGGGTAGACAGCACATTTAGAGGTGTGTGTGCATGTGTTACAACCTTTACAAGGATGCTACTCACTTATCCACAGCCTCACTCACATCTCATGCAGCGTCTTGTTTGGTTGTCAGTGTGAGCACTCATTAAGACGCATTCTTAAGGGCCCGCCAAATAGCTCAGCAGATTAAAGCGCCAACACACAGGCTCAGGGGCCGGGAGTTTGATCCCCGGGCATGCCGTCCTGGCTCCCCCTCTGGGGTGTGCTGTAATCCCAGCTCTTGGGAGGCTGTAAATAGGAGGATCACTACGAGTCTGATCTAGTAGTGAAACCCTGAACACCCTGCAGACCCTTCCCTAAAATTAAAAAAAAGATATGCGTTCTTATCAAATTTCAAAATTTTGAGGGCTTGATTTCTTTTTTTTTTATTTTTTATTTTTTATTTTTTTATTTATTTATTATTTTTTTTCTACAGTTTTATTGATAAACATATAGCAATGAGACAGTTTCAAATCAAATCGGAAGTACAGTTTCAACAAATAATACACT
>NW_004524611.1:4295839-4299243 GCF_000260255.1 Octodon degus
TCTGGCTTAGGTCTGGCTGCTGTGCTCAGCTCCTTCCTGCTGCGGACCTGGGCTATGACTGGGTCTGGGGGTTCACGGAAGTCAGCAGCAATTCCTACTCGGCGGGCGGGGTGGGGGAGGCACTGCACAGTGGTGTGGGCGGCCCGAGGGGCTGGGAGAGGGTCCGGCCCACGCTGCGCCTGGGCTGGGACTCTGAGGGCATGATTTCTTAACATTAACTACATCATCATGCCATGCATGAGGGCCCCAGAACTTGTTCATCTTCCAACTGAAAGTCTGCATCCTTTGAATAAACCTGTTTCTCCCAATGTCCCCTGCTGCCTCTCCTAGCTCTTGATAATCACTGTTCTGTTCTGTGTTTCCATGAACTGAGCTTCTTAGATTCCACACAGGCAAAATTGCACGGTCATTTTCTTTATGTGTCTGGCTTGTTCTACTTAGAATAATTTCCTCCAGGTTGATATACACTTTTGTAAATGCAAGGAGTTTCTTCCCTTTTCAAGACTAGATAATATTCCACTTATATATGCTAAGTACATATAGAATATATATGTATATATATATATATCACATTTTTTATTTCATTCAGCATAAAAAAAAATTGGAGTACAAATAGCTCTCCAAGATCCTGCTTTCATTTTCTTTGGATGTACACCCAGAAATGGGCTCTCTAGACCATGCAGTAGTTCTACTTTTAAGCTTTTCGGGACCCTCAAACTGCTTCTCATTAGCACTTCCACCACAGTAAGCAAGAGCGCTCACTCCTACACTCCTCCCGCCCAGCGAGGCACATCCTCACATCCTTGTGTCTTAACGAAGTCAAGACTTCAAACTCATTGTGACATGGCTCAGGTTGGGGGTGTTTCACAAAGAAAAGGAACTGATGGTGGAAAATAGAAAAAAAAGCAGTGAGAGATTCTTCTAGGAAAATCTAGGGAGGGACAGGAAGCTGAGAGGAGTCAACCAGGGCCTCACCTGCACTGCAGCGAGGGACAGGGGGGCTTGCAGACCTCAGGCAGGGGCCCGATGTGCGCAGCATAGGCTTGGGCGTGTGGGAGCTATGTCCCCAGTTCTCTGTCCCAGCTTCCCAGTGTCGGGTGGCTCTCTGCAAGGCCAGGTCCTCAAGGAGAGTCAGTGTGCCTCACGTTGTTTCCAAGATGTTTTGAGTGCCATGGAAAAGAGAGAAGAAGGGATGGGTGTGGTTTAAGGAGTCAGATGGGCCACCCAAAGGCAGCAGAAGGCACTGGGGCAAAGACACAGTGTGAGAAAATGCGTGCTCTTTACATGTCATTAAAAAAAATCTTCCCTAAACCTTGTAAGCACTATTACTGTATATTCCAGTAATGGTGCTCACATGCCACTTAATGGTGGGAGACGTTCTGAAGAACACGTTCCTGGGCAGCTGTCAACCTTGTGGGAACATCGTAGAGCATACACCAACGTGGCTACCACCGCACAAGGCATTGGGATCGGGCAACAAACTGCTCTGTGTACAGCACATCTTATTGTAAACAGAGTGATGAGGACCACAGCTACGAAGCTGTTAACACTGCAGCCGGAACAGTAGTAGTCCGGTTACATCTGAGGGGGTGCAGAGCACGGTTCCCCAATCCCTGCTGGGAGCTGGGAAGCGCAGCTGCTCCCCATCCTGGTGGCCCTGCCTGAGCTCCGGCTCCTGTCAGATCAGCGAGGCATTGGATTCTCACAGGAGCGTGAGCCCTACGCGAACTGAGCGTGCTCAAGGCCAAGGTTGTGCCCTCCCGTGAGTCATCCCAAAGCCGTCATTCCAGCTCCATCCAGGCTGTGGAAAGACTGTCTCCCATGACACTGGCCCTTGCTACCAGAAAGACTGGGGGCCAGCAGGGGAGCAGGCTGAGGCGTGTAGATCAAATGTTCTCTCTTTTTATTTCCAAGGCAAATGGATTAATGTAGGATAGACCATTCCCAGAAGATTCCCCCACGTCTGATTTAAGTGCCAGAGGTGATTATGTGTACTCTCAGCAGAGACGATGAGAACCATGCCAGATGATGAGGTTTTTGTGACACTGGGATGCATCTCAGATGTCTTCGCTCAGACTCTTGACCTTGACACTATGCAATAACGGATAAAGTGTTGTTGGAAGCCAGTGTGCTTGTGTAGTTTGTCACGTATCACAGAAAATGAACATAAATGTTGACACACATTTTCCAGTGCTTTGAGGTTGTGTTTCAGAGCAGAGCTTCTCTCAGTGGCTTCACATGGAATTTTATTTTCTGACTTTCTATGCAATTGCTTAAGGGCTTTAATCTCCTTTTTTTTCTATATTATTACATATCTTCTATCAAAATGTAGTATATGATAGCCTGCAAGATAGCGCAGTGGACCAAACACCCATGTAGGCAAGTGTAGGAAGCAGGGTTCAATTCCCAGTGCCCCATACCACACCTGCCCTGCCCCAGGGTGCACTGAGATGGTGACCAAGTCCTGGCGTGATGGTGCACGCCTGTAATCCCAGCACTGGGGAGGCTGAAAACGGGAGGATCACTACGAGTCCGAGCTGCATAATGAGACCCTGCACAAAACAAGAACAACAAAAACAAAGCAAAAGTATAGTATATGCATTCTATGACTTTTCACTCAGTTTAACAAAATACAGGTAATTTTGAAAGGTTTTGTGATTGGTTTTGAGGTGGGATTGGTTGCAGGGCTCTCTCTGATTTGGACTTTCATGTTATCATGCAGGACAGTAGTCTGTTCCATCATATAATTGCCAGCTCATACATATTGCTCCTTCTTTAATAAGCCTGAAGGTATACTCAGAAAAATGTTAGCAGCGAATATATCTGAGAGATGCATTCTTATACGTATTTTTGCTTAGTTTGATTTATGATTTGTCTCCATTGGCCCTGATTAATATAACATCATTCATAGTAATAAGAATAATATTATCAGGTGAGGACTATTAAAAGCTGCTGTGAAACACAACTGAGTAACAAGTTTTTCAAGAGTGACATCACGTGTTCTAAGCAGCAGTATTTCTAGGCCAGCCTTTCAATTCTTTCCTAAGGTTCAGTTAGCTTAGCACATGTCTAAAGTTCAACTTCACATGTCAAGAGTCCAAATGGGATTTTTCTGGAAGTCCTATGAAACTTCTGGAGAGCACTTTGCCGCGCTTCCACTTCTCTGTGAGTGTGTTTGCGTGAGTCCTCAAGACTGTCCCGTAGCCCCATCCTCTGGAAGGCGCTGTGCCAGTGGGCTCCACCGCACAGAATCTAAGCTACCAGCATTAAGTTTTCTACAGTAAAGAAAATCACTCTGTAGTGCTGCCAGTGTAGGTTTCTGAGCACTTCTGACTCAGTAACTATCACAGAAATCTTACCTATGGCTCTTTCTCCTCCCTCCCTCCCTCCCTCCCTCCCTCCCC
>NW_004524611.1:4299483-4307411 GCF_000260255.1 Octodon degus
CCTCCCTCCCTTCCTTCCTTTCTTCCTTCCTTCCTTCCCTCCCTTCTTCCTTCTTTTCTTACCATTACCACTCCTCCTTTGTCCTTGAGGAAAGGAGGTCTTCACACTGGAGGCCGCATCTTCTCACACAGCAAGGAACAGTGTGAAGAGGTCACAGGGCGTCAGAACTCTCTTCCCCACACCATGGTTATAAATATAACCATGCGCACTAGAAGTGGAAACGAAGTTCTCAAGCTGTTTGGTATGAAACAAGGCATTAATGATCTCTGAAAGTACCTAATTTCATGTCTTATGACTTAGAAATCCTCTCCTTAGTTGACTCTGGACAGGGTAAGTGATTTATCTACTCAATGGGCCTCTAGGGTTCCGTAAAACCAAATTATATTCCATTCTGGATTAGAAGAGTGTTTGATTAGGCTGGGTTTGCCATTTCCTCCTTCTTGGTACATTCCGCTCCTCGTGGTCAGACCTCGCCTGGGCCCCCTTAGGCCCGCAGCTTCTGTACACCTAGAATGCTGGACCCTACTTCTAACAGCAGACTTCATGACATTGCCCTGCCCTGCTAAAATGATCTGAGAAGGACCACATTATGTTTTTCAAGAAAATTCATCTTTTCCTTCCTCTAAGATGGGTGGACAAGGGCAGTATTTTACATTCTTTCAATGAAAGCCTTGCTTTCTTTTCTTTTGGGAAGATATTCTCATTTTGCCACTTCAGAAAGGTAAATGTATAAACAGGGATGTGGAGAGATGGCGATTTTACAGCTGGGCTGGAGAAGGAGCCCCGCTGTGAATTTGGACCTACCTCCAAGCTTAGCCACTGCAGCCCTGCTCGTTCCCTAGCCAGTGTCCGTATTACAGTTCCAGGCCTGTTCCCTGGTTATGTTCCAGGTACATGCCTCCATCCCATCCTGGGGCCCTTGGCTCCCCAAGGACTCCCCAGTGAACAACCTCGTTTCTGTGTAAGCACTGTAGTGATATCTTAATCCTAAGTAAATAATTTTAAAATTTAATCACCAGGCAGTGGCACAGGGAAGCAATTAACTGGCCCCTCAAGCTTTTGAAAAATTCATACATTCACAAGACAGCTCTTCATGTGACAGACAGTGTCTGTAAATACAAATGATTCCAGAAATGGCTGGAAGAACTTCAGTCCCGTGGGTTTTTTCCTTTAGGCGTTGCTCTTGAATTTAACAGATGGGTAAACGGATGCTGGAATCTGAAATTCAGTTTAATGTGAGGAACTTGAAGTAGTTGTAGAGATGTTTTATCAGAGGTAAACCTTCTTTTCTTGCAGTGATGGTGTTGTAACATGGTACCATTTTGGGGATTCCAGGCCCTTTCTGTCCTAACCAAAGAACTGCCCAGGAAACCCAATGAACAGGTAAAGGTAACTTTTTATTTAAAGTAAAATAAAAAGAAAGAATGAAGAGAAGAGCAAGAAGAGATGTGGAATAGACCACTGCAGAAACAGGAGGGCAGCAGACCAGCAAGAGCCGGTCACGGTGGAGTCAGTGGCGACTGTCTTCCACACTTTAGATCTTGTCTGTAGGAGGTAGCTCTGCCCCCGCATCCGTATCCTGGCCGTGGGTGAAATCCTGACAGGTCACGGCCTGAGGTTCTTCAGCCTTATTCCAGTTCTTTGTAACTGACAGGTTACGTCCAGGCTCCCAGCCAGCCTGCCACGCTCTAATCTCTGACCCCACCAGGACTTAAACCGAAGGCTTTACACGTGCCAGGCGGGCGCTGAGTCACTGAGCAGACCACATTCACGTAGTAGTGGATGGATTTCACTTTTGAGGTGATTTCTAAGAGAAAGAGAGAGGAGACATGCTTTCTGCCTCCCTGCGCTTAGTTATCCCAGATCTCACGAACTTTTCCTCAGCCTTCATGTCCTTCTTGCATTCCACGCATCTACCTCACATTCTTCAAAAGGCCACTCTCTGGATATATTCAGAGGCGATCAAGGATCCCCAGGCAGGAGGTGCTAGGATGTCCCCTGAGGGACTATTGAGAAGGACCCTGGGTTGCACATGGCCTTACTAATCTCAAATTTCCTCCCTCAACCTCCATGACAGACATCCATGAAGGACAAGGGTGTCAATGCTGTTGAAATGCCACCTTCAGCATATTAAAGCTTCTGTGTGCGGTGGGTTTTTTAAAAATATATTTTAGGAGGAAATTTAGTGCCATTTCCTCCTTCGCATGAGACAAATGAAAAGCTTTGATGACCCTAGCCAAAAACATTTTTAATATATACAGCAATGCCCGGGGTCCTATTTTAAAAACTTTTTTTCCTGACATGATGAAGATAAACCTGATGCTAAATGTGAAGAGGCTGGTCATCCAGTAGCCCTCCCCTGGCACAGCCTGCCAAGTGGGGTGTCCATGCCTATGGTGAGAACGGGATTCAGTTTAGTTGCCATAAGACTCTCAGAACCATTTTCCGCTGTGTAGCTTCGCAGGGCGAACTGGCACTGGCTGAACATGCCATCATCCCTGAGCATCCACAGGAGACCGGCTCTAGGGTCTCCACAGACACCAGAGTCCAAAGAGGCTTAAGTCCATAAAATGGCAAGTGTGTAGCAGTTGTGTATACAAGAGGGTGTTTCATAGGATGTGGCCATGGAACTGTATCTGGCCCCCTTCCTCCCTGGCTTCGTCCCTCTCTCTTTGCTCCCTGACTGTCATGAATGAGCTGCTTTGCTCTCCCACACCTCTCCGCCACGATGTTCTGTCCCCACTCATGTCCAGAGCAGTGGAACCAGCTGACTATGAACTGAACTCCTGAAACTGGAAGCCAAAGTAGATGTCTCCTCCTTTAAGTAGTTTTTCTCAGGCATTTGCTCATAGCAGTCGAAAGCTGACTAACACAGGGGAGAGAGAGAGCTGGATGATGAAATCATCTTGAAAAATGTAAAGAACATGAAAAACCGTGGGCTGAAGGGGAAGAATATCTCAGTGACAGAGGAAGAAAGAGAAGGCCAAGCACCAAGACATACATTGACAGTTTCTCTGAGGAGGGTGTTGCCAGCGTGGGGCAGCGAAAAAGATGGGGGCGGGTAGGGCCAGGAAACCATCCCTCCTGCTCATCATAGAGGACCTCCCCAGGCCCTTTCTGTCCCCAGTGCTTCCAGGTCCCGTGGAAGAATGGGAGAAGAAATGAGTAGATGAAGGGAGGTGCGAGCTGCAGAGGGTGTTGCTCATGGCGGCTCCGTGTTCGTTTCCACTTTATTCTTCTACATCCAATTCATGAAGTAGGGCACCCCGCTTGTTTCCTTTGATTTTGCATGTGCTCTGGTTTGTGCCACTGTGGTCAGAGGGACTGGGAGGTTCTTCATGAGCAGATAATGAGTGTGTACTGGAAACCTGCTACGTCCCAGTCACTTCAGAAAGATGCTTTGATGTACCCATGAAATTCAGTCTCCTAACACAAGGGGTCAGCTAGTGCTAACCAGAAGGGACAGGATTGCAGGCCAATGCTCATCTCAAAACGGAGGCTTCCCTCCACCACCCACAGGCAGGCTTTGCTGGCATGGGTCACAGGTTGTCCTCGCCTAGTGGGTAGAAGACTACGTGGTCACACATGCTCGGTGACAATGCTTGTGCCAGCGTTCTGGCTGGGGACTGGAGACCCATTTTTGACCCTGGCAGAGCCACCAGTTGGGCTGTTTCTAGAGTCCAGATGCCCTATGCTAAGGTGCCCAGGCAGGGCCTTCGTAGTGTGAATGGGCAATGATCCGGGCAATAATGATTCCCATTTAAAATGAGTGTGAATAACTTTTACAAATGAGCTCATATTTGAGCTCTTCTGGTAAGGCGGGTTCACATTGTGCACGTGGAAATTGCCTCTTGTTTGAATGGATTAAAAGATGCAGCAGGAGATTTTTTTTTTGCGGAACCGGGGATTGAACTCAGATCTTTGCGCTTGCCAGGCAAGTGCTTATTCTACTGAGCCATCTTCCTGACCCCAGCAGGAGATTTATAACTTATATTAATTATAAATTATAATTTATAATTTCAACAAAAAACTTAACACAGAACCTATCAACCTCATTGCTGGCAGGTACTGCCAAGAAGAAACTAAGCTATTGAATTGTGTTGCTTTTTACTTGTAAGAAAATATAGACTTTAAAACTCATAACTCAGTTACCATAGAAAATCATGATAATTGATAGGTCCCTGGGGGAAGAGGAAGCCACATCCTGGTTTATTCAAGGAGACTGTCTGTCGTGTAAAAAGAGGGCCTTTTTTTTTTTTTTGTACAAATTCTTTTATTTAGCTAATAAGTAATCTAGCATATCATAACTAGGTTAAATTAAAACAAAGAGAACAATTTGTCTACAAGGGTCCAAAGTTTTGGTTGCAGCATTATCAAATAAGGAAAAAGGAAGGGAAACAGCATGATGTTTCACAGTACGATGAGGCATCTTGTTCTGATGTCTTGACAAAAGCTGACTGTATCTAAAATGTCATCCGTTTGGGAGGAAGATTTCTCTGGTCAGCTTTACCTTAAAGTCTCAACAGGCGCACTGTCCCAGGCATGTCTACGCTGGAGAGATCCCTTTAAATTGTGAGATATAGGGCCTGAGCTTGAGGGTTCAAACCTTATTTTAGGGTAGGTAGGGAGAACTTGATTTTTAATCTCTTCCAGTGGGATCAGAGAGCAGCTTGCCTTCACTTCTAAGTAGACTTAGTCTTCAGATTCTAGGTCAGGAAAGGTCTGGCTATCGTCATTTGATAGGCCATGGAGAAGTCCCTTGGTCTGGTGAAAGTATCCCTTAGCATGATATGAAAGCCAAGCAGGATTTAGTCATACCAGAATTTAGAAGAGTAGGAGCTGCTTAAAACTCTACTATTAAGGATGTAGACCTTCCAATAAGGTTCTTTCAATAAAAGTAATGATGGTACTTTTGTGGGTTTTTTTTTGTTTGTTTGTTTTGCTTCCAACTGAGTTAAGTCTTTTTATTCTTTTAGTAATCTCTTCCAGGGTTCACTACTTCCATCATAGTTGATGAAATAGGTAAGGCTCCACTTCAAATGTTGGCACTGCAATGGACAACTTTGATTCCTGTCTTATATTCCAGCTTCCGAAGTAGTTTCCACTGTAGAAGTTACTTGTTTTTTTCCCATAATTTTATTGAGAAACAAATAGCAATGAGACAGTTTCAAACCAAATTGGTAGACAGTTTCAATAATCAACACATTGCGTACATTCTTCCTAGTGGTTATTTGCTGTACAAGATGCAGACATGATATCCTATTTACAAACACCATTAGAACAAATCACTCTATTCATTAAGAGAATGTAACTATATGTCTATCCTAACCACTTTGAATACACAGATACAAAATGGACATTCATCTGTATACCCTTTTTTGTTAAGTTTCATCATTTAAATATTATAGGTGTGTAAACTCAGCAAAATATTCTAAAAGAGTTCAGTAGTCCATAATAGTATTGGGTCTTCCACTTGACTGGCAATGTCAGAAATTGTTGACCTGAGTCCCCTATAGCTCAACATAATAGCATGGCTTTACTTCTTTTTTTTTCCAAATCAAATTGGTAGGACAGTTTCAATAATTAACACATTGCATACATTCTTTCTAGTGGTTAATTGCTGTATAAGATGCAGACATGATTTCCTATTTACAAACACCGTTAGAACAAATCACTCTATTCATTAAGAGAATGTAACTATATATCTATCCTAACCACTTTGAATACACAGATACAAAATGGACATTCACCTGTATACCCTTTTTTTGTTAAGTTCCATTATTTGAATATTATAGGTGTGTAAGCTCAGCAAAATAATCTAAAAGAGTTCAGTAGTCCATAATAGTATTGGGTCTTCCGCTCTTCACTGGCAATGTCAGAAATTGTTGACCTGAGTCCCCTACAGCTCAACATAACAGCATGGCTTTACTTCTTATATTTCATTTTTATACTTTCTGCTGTGTGGTTAAGACCAAAATAAAGCAGGACCTATGCAACAAGAGTTGTAGCTTTTGGGTCTGATAAGGTCAGTGAAATCCCCTCAGGATTTATCCTGAGATCCTGTACCTCAGATTGTAGAACCTTTGTCAGTGTCAGCCATGTGGATGAGTCACGGCCATTGCTTGGCCAATGTGCTCTCTGTGAAAGCCTGAGAGAATGTTTTCTCTCCATGTGACTCTTCTTAGGCACACTCCACATCATTGATCACCTTCTTCTTTGGCCCCATAATCTCCTTGATCAGAAAATTTGGGACACTACTGAGTTACATGATGTTACAGTACAAGTTCTCATATGTCCTGAGTCTTAAGTGACCTTGGAAGGCTAGGGCCAAAATGCTGGCTTTCTTTTTGGCAAAAGAGGGCCTTTCTTATTCTCATCCAGCTAACATTTGCTTTCTACGTTAGAATATAATCAAACATACTAAAATACTATGTTTAAAATCTTGATTTTGATAAAAAGTAAGTAAACTTGAAAACTTAATTCAGCTAATGATGGGCAAACTACTAATTGAAAAGCAGGTTTAATGGGCATTTTCAAGGACTGGATATTTATCAATATTTCAAAAAAGTATTAGAATGAGATTCATAGATTACATACAATTCTGATAATATCCCGTTGGGCAGGGACACATTAAACTGTGAAGTTACATTCTTTCTGGGTAGAAATCTCCAAACCCAGTACCTTCACAGCCTTGAAGTTCTGATGGAATAGTATCGAGTGATATTAAGGCAAGACCGGGCTTCTACTTTCCCAGTCTTGAAGTTTACGCCAGTCTGTGTCCCCCAAGTATCTATCGATATGGTTAAAACTTTTTGCAGCACCACAGCACTAAATCTAATACAATCAATTTTTATTGGTGCAGTGAGCATGTCACAACAAAGACTGAACTCATATGTCAAAAAAATTTTTTTTTTTGCATTTTTTTTAGGGAACGCTCTACAGGGTGTTCAGGGCCTCATTACTAGATCAGACTTGCAGTGATACGCCTGTTTACAGCCTCCCAAGAACTGGGATTACAGGTGTGCACCACCACGGCTAGTGTCAAAGTTGAGAAGGACTTTTTTTTTTTTTGGACTGGCTCAGGGTGCCTTAAGGGTGGGTGTGGTAAGGCATATGGAGCTGGGGATTCAACTGTGGTCCCCTGTGCCTGACTTCATTTGCATGAGCAGGCGCTTAAACAGCTGAGCTAACTGGCAGGCCTCCGAAATGTATTCAGCGTTGGGTCTACAGCCTCACTACGTGGATTGAACTGATAGTGATCCTCCTGTTTGCAGCCTCTCAAGCGCTGGGATTACAGGTATGCGTACCACCACACCCAGCTTAATCTCTGTCTCAGCGCACCCTGAGGGCGGGGCTGGCACAGTGGGCTGGGGATGAAACTCCTGGTCCCTGTGTCAAAAATTTTAAGTGTTTAAAATACTTAGGTTTTTGAGGCCAGGGTCATAGTTTAGCTGAATAAGCGCCTGTCTGGCAAGTGCAAGGTCCTGAGTTCAATCCCTGGTATCACAGTAAATAAATAAATAAATGCTTAAAATACTTTAGCTTTTAAAAAGTTTTTTTAAATTTCATTTTTATTTTATTTTGAAGAGTAACAACAAAAGCAAGAACAAAAATCAGAAAGAAAGACAGAAAGGGTACCATACAACAATACCTATTTTACAGACTTTCAGAATAAGAATATCTGATTAACAATGGTTGATACAATATCTATTTTTTATTTTAAAACTTTTTCATCCTCTGCAGTGCTGGCCCTGTCCCCAGGGCAGGCTGAGATAGCAATTGCGACTGGGCGTGGTAGCATGCTCCTCTAATCCCAGCACTTGGGAGGGTATAAACGGGAGGCTCACTATGAGTCCAATCTGCACAGTAAGACCCAGTAGACCCAGTAGACCCTGTCCTAAATACAAAAAAAGAAAAAAAAAAAAAAA
>NW_004524611.1:4307511-4317590 GCF_000260255.1 Octodon degus
TAATACATTCATGTATTTTAAAATTTGCTACAAGTAAAATTATCAACTAAAAGGAAAATTTTCCAGCAAAGGACTGCTGGATTTCCTAAGCCTATGCAATGAAGAACAGTGGCTTTTAACATCCATCATCAGTTAATCACAACATCCATAATCAGAAAACTCTAAATTTGAAATGGTCCCCACTCTGCCTCAGTTTGAAGGTGGCATCATTTGTGGCACCACGAGGGAACACTCCTCGGCAGCCCCAGAGGATGGATCAAGGTCAAAATACATACAGTCATTACTATACCATATAAATGGCCTTTGGGCTGTGTGTGTGAGTACATAGGATGCAAAAGGTTTCTGGGTGCGTGTTCTTGGTGCCCAAGCACGGTAGCCATCTGGAGGGGTTGGGTCCGCTTCCCCATCCCGTTGCCACCTTAACCTTCCCTCACCCCTAGAGCTTGGTGTCTTGCCGGCACCAAATCGGCCTCAATGTTTGCCAGCGTCTATCTCTCATTTTGGTCTTTCAGTTATATATCATTTGAGTTTGTTCTATCAGAGAAATTATATGATGTTCAACCTTCTACTTAATCTTAATACAGGGATGCTGTAGGACCTCCAGGTAATCCAAATCATATTAGGGAAATGCTGCGCCCAACCCGCCAGCTCTCTGCTATGCCAAATCTGTGCTCTCTAGGATCAAAGAGTGAATTTAAGGAGCAGTGGAAGTGAATAGCAGGGAACATTTATTGAAGGGAAGATAGCTTCTATCTAAGAGAGACAAAAATCCCAGAAAACAGGTTGCAGGGGTCCCCACTTGCCAAAGAAGTTTTGTAGAGGAAAATCATGAGGTGGGTATAAGGTGGGCCCAATCTGAGACCCACATACAGGCTCACAAGTACAGCCACTTAGGGCTCTTGCTCCAAGCGTACGCTGACTGCATAAGGACTTTTCATGGAATGGGTGGGTCAGGGACTGTTCCTGTCTCCCGCCCAAGGATTTGATGCCTATTTCGAGCATCAGTCTTTGTTTATCCCTCAGGGAGGGATGCAGGTTGGTCATTCCATCTTTGGTCTTGAGGTCTGGCCTTCAACGAATGCACCTCCAGCCAAGTTGTAATGTGTTCTCGTCTTCAGCACTGGTCTAGCCCTGCCTGACTGTCTACATTTGTAACTAATTTAGTTGCCTATAATAATTGCACTTAGCGGGGCTGGAGAGATGGCTCAGTGGTCTAAAGCACCTACTTAGAACAAGCTTAGCAAAGCATCAGGGACCACGGTTCAATCCCCCAGCACCACATGCCAGCCAGCCCCGCCCCCTGGTGGGCTGAGCTGGCCACACACACACACCTCTCTCTCTCTCTCTCTCTCTCTCTCTCTCTCTCTCTCTCTCTCTCTCTCTCTCTCTCTCTCTCTCTCTCTCTCTCTCTCTCTCTCTCTCTCTCTCTCACACACACACACACAACACACAGAGTATATATTTTGTTTTCTTTATGTATTTGGTTCACAGTCTCACTATACAGCTTGGACTCATAGCGATTCTCCTGTCTCAACTTCCCCAATGCTGCAATTACAGGCATGCGCCACTGCACCAGGACTTTGGCTGGCTCAGGGCATCCGGGGGTGGGGCCAGCATGGTGCATAGCGCTGGGGATTGAACCCCGGTCCCTGTGCTTGCCTAAGCAGGCACTGCGTCTGCTGAGTTATCTTGCCAGCCCTTATATTTTCTTTACCTATCTGTTAAATTGAATTTTCTCCCTTGTTACTGGAAATGTAAGCCAATACAACTACCTTGGAATTAAGTATGGAGATTCCTTGAAAAACTAACATAGAAATTCTGTTTGACAGCTCTGCCCTTAGCTGCAGCGTGTTACAGGGATGCGTGCATACTCCCATTCATAGCAGCAAAGTTCAGATCAGCTGTATTTTGGAAAAAGCCCGTATGCACAGAAGATTTTGATATTGAGACTTGGGTAATCTCCCTAAAATATCTTACTCTGCATAGGCAAGTGTTCTAAAATCCAAAACAGATCCAAGCTCCTAAGGACTGTTAGTTCCAGAACTTTCGGATAAGGGATGCATGAGCTGCACTAGGACGCTTTTCCTCTGTCGGCGCTGCTGAGTCTCTTAAGGGGCAGCCCGAGAGCTGCCTGCTGAGGTCACGTTGGTGAGTTCTGAGCCCAGGAGTGTGTGTGGGTGCGGGGTCGCAGATAGCAGGGGATTCACTGGATTAAAAATACCTGCAGTTGGAATTAGAAATATAGGCCCATTATTCCTACAACAACACTTTTCACTTAGAACCTGATTCTCTTAGGAAACTCTTACAGATAGAAGTGTGCGTGGATAATTTTTTGTGTCTCTGATCCAGACAGCGTATTTTCAAGAGAACCTGGAGTTAGTCAAGTTTTGTTGCTATTTAATCTGCTTCTCATTTACCACACAAGGTGGAAATAAAAAGCAAACAGCGAGACCTGAGACAGGGTCGCAGGCCTCCGCAGGCGTCTGGGAGCCTCTGCTCTGCAGGAGATGTGATCTAGGCCTCCTTGCCCTGCTCTGCCTCCTCCGTGACTGTCGGCAGCACCCAGATGCCGCATACGCCTGCTCACGTTGGGGCTCGCGCTGTCCCTGCCGGAGACACCGCGGAGTCCTCTTCTGCAACCTCCACGGATGGATCAGACTCCTCTTGCAGATCCAATATCAGCGCAAGAACTGTGTCTGCAGCGGGGAGAACTCCTCATTCATTTGCATACAGTTTGGACTATCTGGCCTGAGGCATTGGACGTTTCTTTAAGAAAGACATTCTTTAGTTACTTGAATTTTAGTTTCAGTAGCAAGTGCGAGAAAGCACGCTGACTTCAGCTCTTGCAAACACTGAAGAAGTCTGACCCTTGATTTTTAGCCGTGATTGGACCCCGCAGGGCTTTCTTTTCCCTCTGAGGCCGGCAGGAATTGAATTACCAGCCAAGCAGCGCCCTGCAAGGCGGGATGGCAGATCTCTTCTCAAACACAACATTTGAGAAAACTTCACAGCTCTTAAACGCAGGGACGGGGCGATGGCCCGGAGGGAAAATGACTGCGGAGATCACAGGTGCGACGTAAGGGTGGCGCCAGCTCTGGTACCGGTGCCAGGCCTCATCAAGGGGGCTTTTATTTAAACAAAAAGTCTTTAAAAATCACAGTGTGGTATTTTCCTTTACGTGAGTGTGAAGCGTTTGCACCACGCTGAAGGACAAGCACTCTTTGCGGATTCGCATTACTAGCTGGGCACCTTCCGTGTCTCCAGCTCGGGGCCTGCTTCCCCGAGACACATGTCCACGGCCACGGGAACTTGAGGCACGCTGTCCACGGGAGCTTGGGCTTTGCGAGGACCACGAGCGCACGCGAGGGCCCAGCCTGTGAAACTCTTCCAGAAACTTAAAGACTCAACACACAATTTTTAAGTGGAGTGCTTTTCTGATATTTAATGAACCTATTATCCACACGATGGCGGCAAAGCGTTGAGGTGTCTCACCGTCACATGCACCCCTTAAGGCTCTTTGGTTTTTGGTAGTTTTTTTTTTTATTAGTCCAGGTTTGTGAAACACCGTGTTTGCATTATGGTAGAGAACAGGTTTGTGTGCATCTCACACCTTCATGTTTACATCCCCTGCCTCTCTCTTTCCTGTCTCCCCTCTTTCAACCCGCGGTCGCATGAATGGAGACTCAGAATTGACCTAAGTGGGACGCAGGATAGGAGGAAGAAAATGCTGAAAAGAATAAAGCAGAGGGGCCGGGGAGATGGCTCAGCAGAATAGGCGCTTCCCTGGCAAGCACAAGGGCCTGAGTTCAATCCCCGGTTCTGGAAAAAAAAAAAAAAAAAAAAAAAAAAAAAAAAAAAAAAAAAAAAAAAAAAATATAAAGCAGAAGTCTGTAATCAACCCTCGCTTCTGTGAATCTTGTGATTTGATTTTAAAACTACAAGAACTTTTTTTCTAAACTGGCAAGACTTTGAATTGTATTCAGCTCAGTTGTTTTTCTTTTAGTAACCAGCTTAGTAGAATATGCATCGACATAGTTTATATTCAGTTGTAGGCTAAGTATTTTTATATGCTTGTGTATGTGGACAAATTAGGTGTGGACACACCATGAGTCTCTTTTTACTGATTTGTAAAACAAGTAGCTTGCAAAATGAAAACTCATATTTTTGAACCAAAGAGCAAACAATTTGATATTATGTTTTTTTCCTTTTTTTAAAATTTTATTTGTGTATTTGGTACAGGGTTTCACTAGGCAGCTTGGACTTGTGATCCTCCTGTTTTCAGCCTCCCCAGAGCTGGGATTACAAGTATGTGCCACCATGCCCAGTCTTAGTGGCCAGCTCAGCACCCCGGGGCAGGACAGCACATCTGGGGATTGAACCCCAGTCTCTGCGCTTGCCTAAGCAGGTGCTTAGTCCACTGAGCTATCTCATCAGCCCTGTTTTTTTCTTTTGAGAAGTCTGAAATCAGGATAGTCATTAACTTTTTGATTCAAGGATGTTTTATACTTAATATGTTTAGCTTTTTAAAATCTGTCGCTATTGAAGTTTTCTTGAGTGTCAGAAGCAGCTCTATTACAGATTTTAGAATGTTTAGCTACGACAGCTTTTAACCTTATTTTCCATTTATATCTTGAATCTTTTCACTAAGAGTTTGAGTTAAATTACTACATGAAAGTTTATTCTCCACAAAACCAGTCCTTTAAAATGCTCCAAGAAAAAAGTTTCCATAGTCTAAATAACTTGAAAAAAATCCTGTATATTATGTCTTTTTAAGTTTTGTTATGTATCTGATATATTAAAGACACTGAACAAGCAGGAAAAACCTCTTTATGACAAGGTTTTCCAAATCCTTTGGACAATGAGGCTTCTAATACTAATTTAATAACAAAAATAGCAATTAGCATGGAAATAGTAGCATTGAAATTTATTGTAAAGTGCTTGGTCTCTAAAGGTTATATCTTTAATTTTAATTTTTATTAATGAATGTTGGCAATATATATTAAATGCATTCATTGTGGGTAATACCCTGAGTTCTTTTTGCTTTTTTCTTTATAATTCATGCTGTCTGTGTGTTTTTTGAAAATAATGTTGAATACTGCCACAATTATATTCTGTTGCCAGGAAGTGGTGTGACGTTAAATAAGTTATTTAATCCTTACGGGTCTCAATTTACTTATTTATAAAACAAACATAATACAAAATAAGGAATCAGATGTTCGGGAAAAATCTCAGATGCTGTTATTCTATAAAGTACATGCTGGTCTACTGCTCAAACACATGGGCCTTTCTGAGTTTTTCTGCGTCATGGTAAATACAATGAGGCAGGGGGTAGCAACTTATTAATATAAATAACAGACTTCTAAAATAAATTGAAGGGCTGGGGAGATCGCTTGGGGGTCTAAGCGCCTGCGTGGCAAGTTCAAGGACCCTGGTTTGATCCCCGGTACCAAATGTCGTGCTGGCCCCTTGCCAAGCTGGATGGCAAAACTGGGTGTGGTGGCACATGCCTGTGATCCCAGTGCTGTGGAGGCTGGGACGGGAGGATCACTGTGACTCCAAGCTTCATGGCAAGACCCTGTACCAAGTAATAAATGAATAGAAGTTTAGAAAACTTAAATGAATTGAATGCACTAGAAATTGGGTTTGGAATTTATTGTGTTAGAACATGAAAAACTTTAAAGGCATGGCTTACAACAAAAGGCAGAGATCTTGGCTGAGGTTGGTGTTCTCCTGTATGACTAGAAATGTGGAAACAATCCACCAAAGGCCACAATCTGTGCCACTCCACTATCTTTTCCCTCATGTTGTCATCGTGGCTGCTACAGCTCCAGTCACAACTCCTGTCCTTCCAACAATGAGGAAGAGACAATCTGCAGGAAGAAAGGAATAACTTCCTAATTATCCCCAGCAGGTTTACCTTTGTGAATACACAGAAGAGTACCTGAGTACAAATTAAGAACTCAGAAATATTTGTCGAATGAGTAATTCTCAGAGGCTAGCTCTGTCTATGTTTAGACATTCCCGGGATGAGAAATGTAGATTTTCTTGTTCTTCATGTAGCCCAATGGAGGAGCCAAATCTTAATTATTCTGAAAAAGAAGTGAGGAGGGAGGTTAATAGCAGCATTTGTACATCCCCAGTGAGTGTACCTATTCCTTAGTATCATGGTCAAGTGCCTTTCAACAGAACAAGAAAGCTCTAGCAGGAGAGGGAGGGCCCAGGATTCTGATTCAGCCTTTGTCTGGGTAGGATGGAAAATCTGCATCAGCAATGTCCCGGTTCCCTGCCAAATCTCTCTTCTTAATCATCCTAAAAAATACAAAGAAAAACAAAACAGACTGTGAGTGATAATAATGCGGCTTTAAATTTCCTAAGGCAAGATAGTAAAAAATCCCCAAGTGTGCAAACTTTTCCCAAATGCCTAACAAGATCCATGAGCAGGGGATATCAAATGGATGTCACTGTGTAACTAGATGGGTAAATCTGATTGTGACAAATGGCAGGGCAGATCCACGCTGTCATTAGGAATTGCAGTGAAAAAAGAAATAGCTCATGGTGGCAGAACAAGCAGCTTGGAAATGCAAGGGAACTCACCCTGGGAAGCTCTGGAGCAGAGAAGGAATCGTACCTGCGGGTGGTGACCCAGAGGGCCAAAGTGCCACAGGTCTAGGTGGCAGGGGAGAGAACTGCTTTAGTGATTTACGATCAGCTTGTTTGTCTCATACATCAATCATCTAGATGAGGTTAGTATTGCTAATCACACATGAAGAAATGTAGTTGGGAACCCCCTTTGGCACCCTGGAGAAGCTGGGGAAAGGGCCACCCCCAGGGTCGAGTCAGCTCTCACGTCATCCACACTTTCTGTGACTTCTAGGCAGACCCCGTGTGGTAGCAAAGGGCTCAGTCTTTCTGAAACCAAGTTCCTTTGGTCCAATCATATAACAGGTCCTTCCATCTCTGCGCTTCAAACTTGCTCCAGCATTCTCCTGACTCCCTTGGGCTGGGTGGCCCTCGGGTTATTTGGGTCTTTGGAGCACACGCTTGGACTGTCCCAAGACTGGCCCTTCTTTCTGACACTTGCTGTGGTCCTCCCTTTACTGGATTTGAATGTCACAGCCAGAAAGGGCCAAGGAAGTCACTCAGCCACTACTCTTTGGTTCTGTCCCTTTCTCTTGTGTGCTTCTCTTGCTCTTGCAGTGGAATTGGGATGCTATTTATACTATTTGTTTAGAAGACTAGTGATGACAGCAATTCCTCAGCTGTATGATCTATAACATACACATGTCACCAATTCTGAATTGGCAGCTGACACAAATTATTCAATTAATGGATGATTTTACCCAAAATTTATAAGAAGCCTGTTTTGCTTGTGACATCACAGAGCTGAAGAGCACTTGTCCCTTTCTTTCTTTGTATGTATTTATTTGGCACAGGGTCTCACTACACAGCTCAGACTCGTAGTGATCCTCCTGTCTCAGCCTCCCCAGTGCACAGCGGGACATCATGCGGTACTGGGGATCAAACCTGGATCCTTGAGTTTGCCAGGCAGGCGCTTAGACCATCAATCCATCTCCCCAGCCCAGCCTGTCCCTTTCTTTAGAGGGATTTTGTATCCCATAGAATACAGAGTCCTCATAAGGATTGTACTTGAAAATTCTACAGTTTGAATTTCTCTGCTTGAAATTTCTATTGTTCCTGATACTTTTTCTGGAAATTATTATTTTCCATGGCCCCTGCTGACCATTTGATTTCTCAGCTTGTTGGCTATGTAATATTTCTGAGGATTCATGGGAATTAAACTCCCTCAGATGACCCTGGAAAATACTAATCAAATGATATGTGTGGAAGGTTCCAGATTCAGAGAGGAAGAAGTCAAAACCCACAGATTAAAAATCTCCATGACACAACTTCTACTTTTATTCATAAACACCTTTCTTTGCAATTGCTAGGTCCATTTTTTTCAAATTTTCTTTTAAATTGAAAGAATTCTGACTACTAGTCAAACTCATGGCCATGAAATTAAGCTTACTGTAACCTAATGAATGTTTCCTTGGAAATTACTGAGTGTGGCATCTCCCCACATGTCCATTGCTCATTTTGAGTTGTCTTTGGTAAATTGTTGTGCGTTGTTTTACACTGATGACGGTCTTATTTGAGGATGCATTTATTTCATGGATTCTTCCCAAGTTCTTACAGTATGTGTGCGTGGATATTCCGACTGTTACATTTCTGTTACACAGGTTTAAAAGGTTTTTGCAAGCTTGCAAATCAATGTGCATGTTTTCGTTCACGGTCTAACTTTTTCTTTGTTTGAATGGGCCTTTCCTTGTATTTTGTAGTTATGTTTGGGGCTTCATTTAAGAAACCTCAGCTTACTTTAACTTATAAAGATAGACCTCGACACTTTCTTCTAATGTTCGAAAGACGTTCCTTTTGTAACTTAGTGTTGTGACATGCCTGCCACTTACACTGAGGGAAAGACAATTCCAGTATCTTCATTGTTCTATTTAGTGAACAAAGTCCGCTCCTCTGTGATCCACAATGGCTTGGTGGTCACGCACCAGGGCCCGCTCTTTCCTGAGACTTTCTGTTTACTGATCCCTCTGTTTCCTCCACCTCATCTTCGTAGTGTTTTAGTTTTGCTTAAGTCATTTACAAATTGAACATAGCTGTTGTCTTTACTTTTGCTAAGTCCTCTTTTTAGTAAAACTTCTTTAAATTTTTATAGTTTCATGTCAAGTTATTAGTAAAACCTCTCTAAATTTCATTGGCTGTTCTAATCAATACAGACTTCTTAAACTTTGAGAAACATTTATGTAAGTTTCATCCTTCTGTCAGCAACTGTTCTGAAGCCTACAATTCAGCGCTTTTGGCACAGTCATGGTATTTTGCAAGTGTGACTCAACCTAATTGTATTCTCTTCTTTATCCTCCAAAGAACATTGTGCCTTGCTATGGATTGGACCTGAGTGTGTCCCAAAACTCACGTGCTCAGAGCCTGGTGTCCAGTTGATGGGCTTGTAGGAGACCGCAGCCCTGGATCGTGAGCTCTGTGACCATGGGGAATGAAGCCACCGATGGCTTCATACTTTGATGTCTTTACTGGGAAGTGATAGGAACAGGAGGCCGGTGCTAGTTGGAGTGTATCAAGGGGCAGGATGTGGGGCTCTATGTCTGGCCACAGGCTCTCTCTCTCTCTTTCTCTCTCTCTCTCCCTCCCCCTCCCCATCTTGCTCCCCTTTTCTCTCTCCCTTCTCCCCCCTCTCTTTCCTCCTGTTCTCCCACCTTTCTCCCCCTCTGCCTTCTCTCTCTCCCTTTTCCCTCTCTCTCCCTCCTCTCTGTCTCTCTCTCCTCTGTCTCCCTCTCTCTTCTCTCCCGTCTCTCTTTCCCTCTCTCCCTTCCTCTCTCTCCTCCCTCTCTCTCCCTCTCCTCTCTCTCCCCCTCTCCTCTCTCTTTCCCCCCTCCACCTCTTTCTCTCTCCCCTCTCTCCCCTCCTCTCTCTGTCTCTCTCTTCCTCCTCTCCCCCTCTTTCCTCTCTCTCCTCTCTCTGTCTCTATCTCTCTGTCTCTTTCTCTCTCTCTGTGTCTGCGTCTGTCTATCTGTCTGTCTGTCTCTCTCTTCCCCTGTCTTCCCCCTTTCTCCCCCCCCCCCGTTCAGTCTCACCACATGCCTAAGAGCAGTGGGGCCAGCAGACCACAGACTGCAGTCTCTGAAACCATGAGCAAAACCATAGCTTTCCTCCACTTAAAGGTTTACTTCAAATGTTTTGTGGCAGCAACCGAAAGCTGAGCTGCACATACACACTGAACAGGCACCTCCCACTTCCTTCTGTCAGGGTCCACGGAAAGCATTCCTCTGCCTTCTGTGACTGTGGATTTGCCTAATTCATACAAATACAAATTTACACATTATTGCTGTGTACTCTCTGGCATCTTTTATTTATTTAACACAGATGTTTCAAAATTAATTTCTTTTTTTTTCTTTTCAAAGTTTTATTGATAAACAGATAGCAATGAGACAGTTTCAAATCAAATCGAAAGTACAGTTTCAACAAATAATACACTGCATATATTCTTCTTA
>NW_004524611.1:4324800-4342490 GCF_000260255.1 Octodon degus
CGCTGCGCCTGGGCTGGGACTGGTCCCGCCCGCGCAGGGTAGCAGGAAACTCTCCACACACTCACTGGACCTGGGCTAGGACTGGGTCTCCAAAATTAATTTCTGATGTAGCATCTATCAATGCTTTTTCATTTTTATAGTCAAGTAGTACTCCATCATGTGGTTGCGCTGTATTTCATTTACTCATTCATTGGTTAATGAGCATGGTGATAATTTCTACTTTGTGCCTGGATGTAAATAATGCTTCTATAAGCACTCATGTGCCTGTTTTCAATCCTCTTAGGAGTACAAATGCCAGCCGTACACATGGTTATTCTATCTCTAACATTTGGAGAAACCAAGACTCTTGTACATGCTTGGCAAGTGCTCTACTGCTGAGCTACATCCCCAGTCCTTATTAATTTACTTTGAGATATGGCCTTGCTAAGTTGCCCACACTGGGCCTGAATTGCTTTACCTGTTTCCCAAGTAACTCTGATTTAAATATTCAAGAGATTTCCATTTACGTCATTTTTAACTGCGGCTGTGTAATTTTTTCCTTTTTGTAATTTCTCTTTATTCATTTATTTAGTTTTTTAGGGAAGGGTCTACAGAATGTTCAGGGTCTCATTACTAGATCAGACTTGTAGTGATCTGCCTGTTTACAGCCTTCCAGGAGTTGGATTACAGGCACGTGCCACCATGCCCAGTCTCAGTTTCTCTCTCAGTGTTCCCCGGGGGCAGGGCCAGCACGGCAGGCCCAGGGATTGAACCCTTGGGCCCTTTGCCTGCTTGCAGGTGCTTTAATCCACTAAGCTATTTGGCCAGCCCTAATTTCTCTTTACTATGTATTAATACAGAAATTTTAATATTTTATGTATTTATTGAAAGAATTCTTCTATTGATGATATCATTCCTTAGATTATTTATTTATATATTTATTTTAATTTTTGGTATTAGAGATTGAACTCAGGACCTTGCGCTTGCCAGGCAGGTGCTTAAGCCACTGAGCGACGTCCCCGGCCCCCTTAGATCTTTTGAGACGGTTCATTTAGACAAGTTCCTCCTGCATAGCTCGGGCTGGATGTGAACTCACTGTGTGATACCAGGTGGCCTTGACTCTGTGGCGGTGCTGCTGTCTCCGGCTCCTGAGCGCGAGGATCGCAGGGCCAACCGCCACCCCGATGCGTCCGTCTTCAAGCATGATCAGTTTCCACATCTTAGCTGTTTTTTATTATTTTGCCGCCACTTCCAGTAACTGAACACAAAGGTAGAACGTATTTCGGGTTTCACGGCAGTTCCTTTTGGGACGTGGTTCGTTGTCTGAAAGTGCAGGAGCTGGAACCTCGGGCTCCAAGGTGACGATGCTGAAGTGCCGCAGGGCCTTTAGGAGGCGGAGCCTCGAGGGAGGCGAGCGGGTTACTGGGGACCAGACTAAGGAGTACCCCGGCTTGCTCAGAGAGCAGCGTAGGTCTTGCGGGCCGGGGTTCGTCAGCGCGAGGCTGGGCTGGCATATTGCATATATTTAATTTTTTTGCCGTCAGCCGCTCTTGGCGCTCCATCTCTTGCGCATGTCTGCCTTCTGCGTGGACCGCCCTGCTCTTGGCCTGTCCGCCCTGAGCTGCAGGGCCACGGGGCGTAGGCCGAGGCTGGCGCCACGCACCTAGTCCTTCAGAGCTGTGAGGGGAAAGTCCTCCTTTTCTTTATAAGTCAGCCAGCCTCGGATATTGGTGATAGTAACAGTCCAAAGATCAGTAATCACAGATTGTAAGGTCTAGTCATTTTTAGTGTGCTGATATGCTAACTGACAATATTTGTTGAGTTAATAACGCTCTCTTCTGCACCCAGTATAGGAAAGTTTTCAAGCCACAAGAGACATGAGACTAGAACTGCTAGGAAAATAGACCCTGGGGCCAACTGGCTGCAGTTGAGTCTTTGTTACGACCGACCGTGTGGATGACCTCGGATCAGTTACATAAGCTCTCTGGGCTGCAAATGTTTTCTCTTAGAATTGCCATTTATTTTGAAAGTAATTCTCCTAGTTAGAAGGAGGCACTCTGTGCAGCCACACCCAAGGAGCGGCCTGCGAGCGAGCGGGGCCACTGGGGGCCCTTCGATGCGATTGTGGCTTCCCACACGGGTCAGATCCTCCTACTTAGTCTGAAGTTTCCTCAGTGTTCTTTTCTATGTTTCTGTAGCTTTCCTTCCTGTGCTTCGGATAGGATGCACCCTACTGGACACAGACATTTTCCTGTTGTCTTCAAATCAGAAAAAACCCTCCTCCCGTTGCTTCCTTCTGCTGTTAAGTTTATTTATACTTACAGGTTCCTTATCTCAGGCATCATGTTTTCTTTCCTGGAATGATCACTTCGTTACCTTGACAGATTACAAATCTCATTTGGTTTTTCTCCCACTAACTTTACCCTTCATCTTCTTGAAAACATTCGGTGTAAGTACAGTGTAACCTTGGAGGTCAAGTAACCTGTTCTGTAATGTTCTGTAAGGTGAGCGAATCCTCTAGTACAGCTTTACGGGATATATCAGCGATGTCCAGCAGTATCAATAGTACATGCTGGCAAGCAGCCCATGATCACAACAGAGCCAGGGTCTCTCCGCCTCCCACTCCCCTTCCCCCTACCCCTCCCTCCCCTCCCCTCCCTCTCCCCCTCTTCCCCTCCCCTCCCTCCCCTCCTCCTCCCCCTCCTCTATCACTGTGGGTGACTCTCTCCCAGTAGCAAGAAGTTATGGAGGAGAGCTCACCTTTTGCAGCCCCCCTTCCCTACAGAGCTTTCCCTTTTCCGCCCCTTCCTCCCCCTCTTCCTATCCCTCCCTCCCCTCCCCTCCCTCTCCCCCTCTTCCCCTCCCCTTCTTCCCCTCCTCCTCCCCCTCCTCTATCACTGTGGGTGACTCTCTCCCAGTAGCAAGAAGTTATGGAGGAGAGCTCACCTGGAAAGGAGGAGAAAGAAAGGTGGCAAAAGCCCTCACTTCACATGGGATTAGGGAGATGTCTGAAATGTGGAAAAGCAGTGCAACATTTTGTAGAAAACACCATTCAAACAAGGCTGTAGCAGGGTGAAAAATGAATCTGTTTAATGACAATGCAATGTCACATTTCCATGAAATTCTTTTTCCTTTTTCTTTTTTTGTATTTTAGGGGAGGGTCTACAAGGTGTTCAGGGTCTCACTACTAGATTGGACTCTTAGTGATCCCCCTGTTTACAGCCTCCCAAGATTACAGGCACGTGCCATCACGCCCAGTCTTAACTGCTGTCTCAGCACACCCCGGGGGTGGGGTTGGCACAGCAGGCCTGGGGATCAAGCCCCCGGCCCCTGCACCTGAAATTCTCTTTTTTTATCTATTTAGTACAGGGTCTACAGGGTTCCACTACATAGATTGGACTTGCAGTGATCTTCCCATTTTCAGCCTCCCAAGCATCCATGAAATTCTCTAAAGGACTAAAAAACAACTATATCTTCCATGTTGGTAAGGGTAGGTTAATTTATTTTTCTTTGTCTTAAGTTTTCTATATTATTTCATTGTATTACAGTATCATAATCATTTTTATATGAATATTTTGGGGTTGTGGAGTGAATCATTGGATTTCTATTCTTTCTTATAAGGAAATTCACTTTGATTTATAACTGCTTTGGATTACAAGTATGTTTCTTGAGTAAATTGTGCTTTCAAACCAAGATTTTGCCATACTTTAAAGTTTTAGTGCCTGACTTTAATGTTTGGGTAGGCTGTGGTTCTGTCTGTATTATGTATGTATGTATGTATGTATGTATGTACATACCTACCTACCTACCTACCTACCATCTATCTATCGTCTAGCCTTGACTAAATGTAGTTATCACACATATAAAATTGCGGAACCTGTAGGTACTGTATTGCTCTAGGGGAATCCATCTCCTGTTGGTCCAGTGGTGAGTGGTTATTATAATACACAGGTGATTGTGCTTTGTAGAAGTCAGGTTGTGTCCCCAAGGCCTCTGTCAGGGGTCTAAATGAACAGAGAGAATTCCCTGTGTCCTCTATCCTACCTCTTCTTAATTAATTGCAGCGCAGTCCTTGCCTTCTTCGTCTGCCCCAAGTCCCTTCCAGCACCTGTCTGCGTGCCGCCTCCTGCCTGACCTGCCATCGGCCGCTTTTCCTCCACGTCACCCTCCCATGGAAGCGTTTGACTAGGTACTAAAGCGCTATGAACTGTGTACCAGCATGAACCTCACCATTACTCTGTGGAGGACCAGTAATGATGAAATACTAAGAAGACCCCATCTTTGCCTGTAGAAATTAGAGAAGATTTCCCAAACCCGGGACATTTGGGCTATCCAAAAGCTGATTTTAGAAGTCAAGGAGAGGAAAGAGTATTTTAGTTAAGAGAAGAAGCTATAAAATGTACCATCTGTATGGGAAAGAGCCTAGAGGTTTCTAATGATTCCTATAAACCTGCTAATGTGTCTATAACAGAGGGGTGTTTATACATTGTTTACTGATACACTGAAAATAAAATTCAAATAGGGTCATAAGTTTGAAAAGAAAACCCAATTCACGTTTAGGTCAAGGCCATTTCAAACTCTCTGAGCAGTTTTTTTCCGATCTCTAAGAAGTAGGGAGCTTTCTAGTGGTACAAATGGTGGATAATTTTAGCTTACAAGACGGTTGTGCCACCCCAGGCATTTACTGCGTTACGTAAAGTAAGGATCTGAAAAGAACTGGGGTGTTGTACAGCATAAAAATATGTGCAAACATTGGAGGTTAAGACAAATCTTCCATGTGTCCAGGAAATCAGTGGAGGATGAGGCCCAGCTGTGGAAGAAGCAGTGTCGTGAGTCTCAGTAGCAGAAATGAGGACAGAGGGGACCAGGCTGGCACCAGCCTCCCCTGGGCCCGGCTGACCGCAGGCCTGGGCTTCCTTCTACAGGAGTGCTAGGTGAAGAGCTCTCTAACTGCACCACTTGGAGGGCAGTTTTCATGATCCAAAGCTTACTGTTTACTGGTTACAATTTGCACACACTGACAATATCCTGTGAGCTCCAACTGGGAGGCTCTGGCTGTGTTCTGGTGAAAACATCCCTCCAAATCGCTGGACCACACAGCACTTCTGTGACTGCTCTCGCAGGTTGCAGCATGCCGCAATGCCTCACAATAAATTTATTTAATGATGTTTACTCCTGCAGGAAAGACCAATCTTGGGCTATTTGCTTTCCAATTCATATCCTAGATGTGGATGACAAGGCCAGGGGCAGGGGCAGGTCAACTTTCCTTTCTTCCGTGTGCTCAAGGGCACATTTTTATGACTTGCATTGCGTCTGCTTAGCCTCTCTTCCCCCCTTAACCTATGCGACATCTTTGCATTATAGCCGAGGTTGCTTTCTACATCTCTAACCTCGGGCTTTTGGAAAGCCACTGGGGCAGGGCTGGGGCTATAGCTCAGCAGCACAGCACTTGCCTGGCAAGCACAAGGCCCTGAGTTCAATTCCTGGTATCAGTCAATCAATCAATCAATGTATGTTATTGGAGCAAAAAGTCACATCACTACATTTTTGCACAGATGACATTGTAGTTGTGCTAATGGTCATTGATTGTCCCCGTGTAAGATCTTGATATTCAGTGAGTTTGGAATTTGTTACCGACTGGAAGAGAATGAAATTTGAAGATCATGAGTCTGTTTTGAATACTTGTGTCAGCCTTCAAGAAGTGTATGACCTGAAGCTGCTGTACTTAGTCTCTTCCGTTTTTCCTTTGTGAAGTGGTTATCGTGGGATGACGGAGACACACGTGGTGCCACAGGGGACGAGTGCTCGTGCTTGGACTTCGCAAGTCCTGCTGCTTCACCCACTGCAGCACGCTCCCTCGTGTCAGGGCATCTGTGATCACTGCCCCGGAGTTCGTCTACTACCTTTTCTTACGCAGTGAATTCAATAACTCATCCTGTCTGCTTTTGCTTCTACATGTCTTGGGGTTTATTATTATTGATTATCATGAGCACTATTGGTCTGGTACCAACATCAGTATTAATATCAATTTTAGTGTATGTGAACTCTGTTTTCTTTCAAATTCAATCTCAGAAGTGTATACCCCATCTCCAACCCTCCCAAATGTGGTGACATATTATCAAAGACAAATCATCTTTATTAAGACATTTTACTTGTAATTATTACACATTCAGTACATGAAATATATCTATAGCAGCCCTTTGATAAGCCCTGCGCATGAGTTCTGAGTTCATTTAGTCCATCTATTTTGTCTTTAGATTATAGGATTATCAGATTGAATCCATGTACACTGAGAGATAATAGAGCTGAGAAAGACATTATTGAATTATTGATTGTGATACAGTGATTTTGAAGAGGGGACAATGGAGCCCCATGATGTGAGATGACCCGGTCAGGCAAGGAAAATGATTGCCAAGGACAGCAGGCTCTTGTGGCACTTCCTTCTGCCAACATGGGATGTCCCGGCAGCGCCACTCAGCAGCCTCTGTGCACAGGCTGCAGCACAGCAACCTCACATCTCAGTGGTGCAGGGCACCAGCCTTCCCCTGGGTCTGCAGATTCTGGGGGGCAGGAGTTGCCCACAGTCCAGCATGACTAGGTCATTCTGACCCGTGCTGCCCAGAGCTTTGGCTCCCCGTGGATCAAAATACTGGATACTAGGATTACTTTGGCCATTTCTTTCAATGAGCTGGTGTTGTTAAAAGCTTGGGCAAGAATGCCTGTCTTGATCCTCGTGGTGCTTGTCTGCGTGTGACCAGGTCCTTGTCATCTTCACTGCAATGGTGCTGACCCAGTGAGACCCCTCTGTGCTGCATCCAGGCTCCAGGTACAGGTGCTGTATTGAATAAGGTGGGAGCTTATTGTTCTACATGGCTCAGACTCGGAGGTCACACCTCTTCACTTCTAATACCTGCCCCAAGATTTAAGCAACTCCATACTCTTCCCTACTCAAGGAGAGGACAGCCTCCAACCTTAGATGATAGAAGAAACAGGGACAAGCTTTAAAGACAGCATGTTATGTACCAGACACTGAAGAGGACACAGGGGTGGACGCGGCAGCCTCTGTGTTCTAACTTTTCTGTTTTCTGATTTATGAAGAAGTCCAGGCAGGCACCACCCAGATGGGTCTGATCATGACAGTAGGGCAATTAATATTTTGATTAATTGTCCAAAAGAGATAGCAGATGAATGAATAAAACAGTATAGGATCCAGAACAGAGGAGAAGCTATATGGAACGAGATAAATGACGACGGTGATCAGGGAGGTCATCGTCCAAAGGAGGGACCACAGAACACACAGAGCACTGAAAAGCATGGCCTCAAGGAATTAATTAAGTAGATTTCTATCTCTTACTAGAGGAAAATTAAGTCCAGATGGATTAAAAACTTAAAATATCAAGAGCAAAGCTGCAAACAGACATAGAAACAATGCCGATGAGAATATTCTGACCTTGGGGTTAGGAAGGATTTCTTACATAAGACACAGCAAATACTCAACACAAAAGATGTGATTGATACAGTCCATGAAGTGGAGACTAAAACCAGCTGGCCAGCACAGACTACCCTAGAGAATTTCATGTAAATGGCTAAAAATGGAAAGATGCTTATAATACACATAGCTGGAATAAAATCAGAACCTATTATCTATCATCTATCAATCAATCATCTATCTATCATCTATCTGTTCTGTTTTATCAACATGAGCAAATAAATGAACCGACACCCCACTCAATAGAAAATGGACAAAAGACACGAGTGCTGCTATGATGAAGACCAGAAGATGCTTAGCCAAGATGAAGACGTGTCCTGCCTTTGAGTGATCATGGGCACGTGGGGGAAACTTCTACATCACTGTGTCTTACATGGGTCTGATTATTGGAGCTTTAGCAAGAGGCCAGCCCAGCCCAGCACAGTGGGCCGCTTCTAAGCATGTAAGTAAATGGAAGAGCCAGGCATGGTGGCACGCACCTGTAACCACAGCACTCGGGAGGCTGAAGGAGGAGGGTCGCTGCAAGTTCGAGACCAGCCTGGGCTACAAAGTGAGCTCAAGGCCAGCCTGAACTGTATAGTGAGGCTCTAGCTCAAAAAGACAAAAAAAAAAAAGAGTATAAGTGGATATGACAGTGTTAGAGGGACAGCTTCCTGTGTGGTCCTCCCGTCCTGTACCTTTGTACACTGTGTGGTCCTCCCCTATCATCTCCACTATCTTGTTTCCATGATAGAGTGGCCAAGACATCAGAAAAGGAGCTAAAACGAAATGTCCTTACTGTTTTTTGTTTTTTTCTTTGTTGACACAGGGTCTTGCTACTCAGCTCAGACTCATAGTGATCCTCCTGTCTCAGCCTCTCCCATGCTGGGATTACAGGTGTGCACCACACTCCTGGTTTCTGTGGTTGTCACGCCCACATGGGGTTCTTGGGCTGGTACGGTATGTGGTGCCAGGCATCAAACTCGGGACCTTGTGCTTGCCAGGCAGGCACTTAGACTGCCAAGCTGTCTCTCCAGCCTGTCCTTACTGTTAATGATAATGAGAATTAGAAAGAAGATGTGAAAATCCAGGGTCTTATTCCCTCCCAATTGAAACCTATTATCAGATATTTTTTTCTTAAAAACAAAGTAATAACCCACCCACATGGTATGGTGTTGGTCTTATCTCTAGTTTCTTGTTTTTTTTTTTTTTTTTTTTATATTTCTATTTTGGGGAAGGATCTACAGGGTATTCAGGGTCTCACTACTAGATCAGACTCAGTGATCTGCCTGTTTACAGCCTCCCAAGAGCTGGGATGACAGGCGTGCGTCACCACGCCCAGTTTCAATGGCCGTCTCTCTGCACCCCGGGGGCGGGGCCAGCATGGCAGGCTCAGGGATTGAACCCCCCCCCTGCTATCTGTAGTTTAAGTCTCACTTTGTCCTGGCCTGCTGGGGTGGGGGCTCAGCAGTAACTGAGAGGAAGGTTCTGGGTTCTTCATCCTGCACCCCCAAAACACACCTCTGTGTTTGTAAACAGGTGTAAGCCAGGACCGCGCTCCAGAGAGGTCGTGGCTGAGAATTCCTGGACACTGTCGAAGCTTCCAGGTCACAGCTTAATTGGTCTCGAGGCAAATTAGGTCCGTGGAGGGCAGCGTGGATTTCAGACTTGACCTCCAGTGAGCCCTAGACATCGAGGTCCACTTCTATACCTAAAAATCCTAGTGACTGTGACTTCTCTTGAGGCCCCTATTATTTCTTATCCTACTTGAATGTTCGTGAACTATAATTTCTACGATGTTTATAAACTCACTTATAAGAAGTTTAGATAAAAAAATTCTTCAGACTAATTTTATCTCTCTGGAGTTTGGATGTCTCCCTTGTCCCTGCCTTGGACACGGCGCCACTTGGCACACACGGGCGTGTGCGTGCCTTCTCGCTGCACTGAGGGAGGCCACGGGAGCTCTGCACTTGCAATTTCCAGCTTGACCTCCTCTCAGAAACAAGCAAAGAAAGTGGATGTGAATTTTCAGGGCAAAGGTTCACTCGTGGCATAAGTGATCACGAAGCCCAGGGAAGGGTTCTCACGCTGATAATGCAGAAGCTGCCCGGGCAGCTTCCACTCCTTGCAAATGTCCCCAGATCCTATTGTGAGCCAGTGACAGCTCTGAAGAGTGCGCAGAGGGCTGCGGGGGCAGCTGGGAGGCAGACTGGAGTGTGGGATTCTTCCCAGGCTTCAGCCATTCACACTTCCAATGCACGTGAGCGTCAGCTTGGTGCAAGAAGAGGCCTGTGCTGTTCAGCAGCTTTCTCACTTGTGAGGGAGGCCAGCAATAAGCACACGGATGCACACACAGGCCCCCCGTTCACAGTTAACATGCAGTTCACAACCATGGCGATGCGGAGCATTCTGAAAGGATGTGACAGTGAGCCGACCAAGCTGTCCTTATTTCTGTGCGTATTGTAGCAAAGTGATTTCCACTTCTAATGACCTATGATAAACTGGGTGATGTACTTATATCCCTCTTGGTATTTTAAAACATTTATTTATTTAATACAGGGTCTCACTACACAGTTCAGACTCGTAGTGATCCTCCTGTGTCAGTCTCCCCAGCACTGATTACAAGCATGCGCCAACATATGCGGTTTTGGGGCCGGCATGGCATGCCTGGGGTTCTGGAGCTGACATTGTATGCAGTACTGGGAACCGAACTCCGGTTCCTCTGCTTGCCAGGCAGGCACTTAGACCGCTGAGCTATCTCCGCAGCCCAGAGCTCCCTCCCCAGCCCCCCTCTTGATATTTTAAGCTAGGATGCGGTGGGAGGCGAATGGCGGACCAAGGTGCTCCTTCGGATGTATTCTGGAGCAGTCCACACGTTCGTTAACGCTCTGTGCGAGACCAGGACCAGGGCCGCTCAGGTTGCTGACGCATAGCAGCGGCTCCCTGCCAGACGATGTCTTGGAAAAATGGTGTCACGTGGCATTTTGCACCATGAGAAAGAAATGAGGACTGGCGAGACAGCTTAGCAGCCTCAAGTGCCTGCGCAGGCAAGCTTAGGCAGGCGCAGGGGCCGCGGTTCGATCTCCAGGGCCACAAGCCCCGTCGGCCCCACCTACAGGGACAGCTGAGCCAGAGTCCGGGCTCGGTGGCACAGTCCTGTAATCCCAGCGCCCGAGAGGCTGAAAGCAGGATCACCACGAGTCCCCTGTAACAACCAAATACATTAAAAAGTAAATAAATGAAGAGAGATAAAATTTTAAAAAGGAAGTGAAAACTGTGCTTCACGTAGATTAAAGCTAATGTGACCCCTGGTGCATAAATCAGTTTTTGGTCCTGGAAAGAAACGTTTGACATCTACAGCTTCGAGGAGGACTGGGTTGTTTCGGCTTCTGATTTCAGAGGCCTCAGCCTGTGGGTAGCAGGGTCCGAGGCAAAAAGCATCGTGGAGGCAGGGCCTCAGTGGGAGAGAGCTGCTCACATTCCCGCAGTCAGGAAACAGAGGGAGGCAGAGGCAGGCGGGGCTCCAGCCACCCACTTCCATCCAGGCCCCACCCTGGACAGCCTCTCTCTGATGAAAGCAGAGCCCGCGTGACCCAGGCCCCTCCCACGAGCCCCTCCTCCACCCATGGGAGCGGGGTGGGGGTGGGGCGGCATTTTGGATCTAGGCACGGCACCTGGCTGTGCGCGCTCTGGGCTTTGCCAGAAGTGGAGCTCATCAAGCAAGTCGCAGGTGCTTGTGCAATCAGTGTTCTTGGGCTTGGACATCTTAAATCTTTTCCTGTTTCCAGTCTGAGTTTGCAGGGGAAGGGCAGGCAAGGAAGGAATGGCTCCAAGTCCGCTGAGTGCTTTCCCATCCTGTAGTTAAGCTTATATTGGTTAGTAATTTTTAAAAATATATATTTGGTTGTTGCCGGGTCTCACTATGCAGCTCAGACTCATGGTGATCCTTCTGCTTTTAGCCTCCCCAGTGCTGGGATTACAGGCGTGCGCCAGCCCACTGGGACTCTGGTGGGCTCAGCCGGCCATGGGGGCAGGCCTGGTGCAGCATGTGCTGCTGGGGATCGAACCGCAGTCCCTGCACTTGCCTAAGCAGCTTTAGTCCACTGAGCTATCTCAGCAGCCCCCAGCCAGCCCTGTGAAGAACCTACAAGCAAGTCTTGGTATATAAGGCCATTATATTAGCACACAGTTGAAAAAGAAGAGAACACTAGGCTTGGGAAGCCCAGACATGTGGGAAGTACTGGAGCCATGCCCCTCGTGCTTGCATGAGCTCACTGTCCTTTCCTCCTTGAGGGACCCAGAGAAACGGCAGCTGCAGGGTGGAGAGATTTGGGGCTCTCTCGCACCACACCCTGACGGCTCTTCAGCACCGAGCACAGGACTGTAGGTCAGGCCCACGCTGCTCTTGGGTTAGAGGCAAGCCCTCCTGCAGTCCTCTGGCTCTGGCCCTGTGGGCCAGTGAAGCCTCGTGGACAGCAGTGACCACCGTGTCCAGCGCTGCTGCCCCGTGGGCTAAGGCTGGGAACGTGCCACCCTCTGTGGGTTCTTGGGAGCACACCTTTACAAAGGACGAGCGGAGGAGAAGCTGGGATCACTCAGACCCTGGAAATGGAGTGGCAGGCGCTGCAAGGACATCGTAAAGGAGAGGCCCCGAGAAGGTGCAGAACATACGCGTTACCACAGGCGAGCCAGAGGCAGGGCAGCTGGGCCCTGCTGTCTCCCGCGGATCAAGGTTTGTGAGTACTTTCTGCTTAAGAAGAGATGACTAGAGGTGTGAGCATTTTTTTTTTTCTGTGAAATAATCTCATCTCTGAAACTTAAAGGCTCCATCTACACTGAGAAAGGAGGTGCCCTAGTGACTTGAGTCTTCAGAGAACAGGAATGAGCAAAATTAAATTCTCTTGGTGCAAGAAGAAACTAACGCTACTGGAGAGAGTGAAATCATTTGCGCTAATCACATGCACAAGCCTAGACATGATCGGCTTTCCATACAGGTTACCAGTGTTCAGGAAAAAGTAATCGATTTCCTATTTATGATGTGGGAAGGACCTGCCATTCAGAGCGTCATCTGTTACACTATGAGGGTGGAGTTCATTCTTTGCAACGGCCAAAAATTGAAAGTGGAGCACAGTGTTCACGGTAGATGGAAGAAGGAAGCCCGCAAAGCCTCAGCTCTCTCCTGGCAGGGTAGGGAGAGAGAGTGAGAGAGCCAGAGAGGGAGAGAGGGAGAGAGGGAGAGAGGGAGAGAGGGAGAGAGGGAGAGGGTATGAGCAAGAGCAAGCAAGAGATGGTAAGGGAGGGTCTTGGGTCCCAGGTCCCTGGGCCCCGATGAGCCCACATGGAGATGCTGGGCCAGCGGGTGTTCAAACCCTGACATTTTTGCGCAAAGTCAGGATTATTGGGTCATGGAAAGAGGATCTGGGGCCACCAACAGAAAGGGGTCAACATGTAATGCCTAAGCACACTTTTTAGAAAATTTCACCTGAGAGTTCCTGACTTTTCCGTGGGAGCAAGCGGAAGGCCACTTGAAGTTCCTAATGCTTTTCCAGCTGTCTGCAGCCACATATAACCATTCCTATAGCATCTCAATTTATGATGTCTCTGAATACCCAGCACTGTCCCCACGTTCTGCATGCTAGCCTTATCCGGGCAGAACACCGAGTCCCATCAACCCTGCTGTGCAGAGCTTCTTGCCCCGTGGGGTGAGCAGCACCTCTGTTATGCGTTCCCAGAATACCAGATGTCAGGCTCCAGTTTAAGGCGGAGCCTCGGCTGGGCACGCGGAGCCCCGCCCCAACGCTGCGTTGCCCCTTCCCCACACCCGCACAGAAGCTTGGGATCGCCATCAGGTGAGTCTCTTGGAGTGGACGTACTGAAGCTGACCAAGAGCGGAGGGAGCCAAGCCATCCGCCCTGCGACGTAGCACACGCGGAGCTGCTGCAGGGTGTGGGCTGGGTCTTGCTGTTCCCCAAGCCTGCCATGCGCAAGCAAAGCTTTTGGAAGGAGAATCTCTCATGGGGCTTTTTCCAGCTGCCTTGCTGTGAGTTGTGGGGTCTGGTCAGAAGAAGTACGGTGCTGCGGCATGGCCTGGAATGGTTTTCTGTCCTTCCCTGGCTCGTCCTCTGACTCTCTAGGTGCTGTCCACTGTGCCAGGAGCAGCTAGCTGTCTTCCACATAGACCCTTCAGCATGCTCTTCTGCCTGGAGGAGGCCAATTAGACTGAAAGCTGAAATAAACCCCTCTTCCTTTCAGTGTGGGGGCTGGGTATGTCGGCCCAGCAACAAAGAAAGTAACTACAAGTAACTAAGAAACGGTGATCGGCAAGTAGACATCTTTGAGGGGCTCTTACTTATAAACGTTATTTAGGTGCATGTTCCAGTCTCTGTGTCTCTGTCTCTGTCTGTCTGTCTGTCTGTCTGTCTGTCTGTCTGTCTGTCTCACACACACACACACACACACTGTCTCTCTCTGTCTCTGTTTGTCTGTCTGTCTGTCTGTCTCTCTCTCTCTCTCACACACACACACACTGTCTCTGTCTCTGTCTCTCTGTCTGTCTGTCTCTGTCTCTGTCTCTGTCTCTGTCTCTCTGTCTCTCTCTCTTTCTCTCTTTCACACACATACCATCTGGACACCTACTTTTAATTCCATTCTTCACAGAGGACAATACTAAAGCTGTTTGAATTATTGAGCCACATTTCTGAATCACCCCTCCGCGTTCTCCGGCAGCACATGTGACAGTGAGGACACTTGCCTTGCAATTGTATACTGATCAGAATGTTGGCGAGTATACTTTCACGGTGTTAGGAGTTCAGACACTGATTGCTTACTTTTGATGTATGTTCAGCAGCTATATAACCCAAGTCCATATTATTCAATAACTCAGAAGAAATTTTCTCACAGTATAGAGAAAATGAAACAACAAAGAACAGAGATCTGGCCAGCCAGATAGCTCAACGGATTAAAGTGCTGCTTAGGCAGATGCAGGGACCGGGGTTTGCTCCCCGGCGTGCTGTGTTGGCCCGCCCCACCCCTGGGGTGCACTAAGACTGTGACTGAGACTAGGCGTGGTGGTGCTCACCTGTAATCCCAGAGCTTGTGAGGCTGAAAACAGGAGGATCTCTATGAATCCAATCTGTGTAGTGAGACCCTGTAGACTCTGTCCTAAATACATTAAAGAAAGAAAGAAAGAAAGAAAGAAAGAAAGAAAGAAAGAAAGAAAAGAGCAGAGATCTGTCAGCTTCTCCAAGGGACTGGTGAGCTCTCTGGCCTTGCCTACCCGGATGTACCTTGCCACTCCTGTCTGCCAGTCTAAGTTTAAAATATCCAAAGAGGTCGGGGGAGTTTGCTTAGCAGCACAAGCACCTGCCTGGCAAGCACAAGGTCCAATGTCAAGTAGTAAACCCAGAATGCAAAATGCTTTAAGTTCTGCATGTCTCTTCTATCTGCCATCTGTTTCCAATCTCTTCTCTACTGGAAATGAAAGACATTCTAAGAATAGTAAATACAAGCCTTTGTCACGTTAGAAAACAACTCAAGAACATTGTGAGGGTTGAATAGATGGACCGCTGGTTTTCAAACTCGTGTGCCCATGCGCAGAGTGCCCCGCATCCCGAATCAGAGCTCAGGCTGCACAGAAGGCAGTGGTGGGACCGCAGCTCCCAACCATCCCGAGACACGGGGTAGAGGGGCATCTGCACACTGTCAGCTGTTGAGCACTGAAAAAGGGAAGAGCAAAGCAGGCTGAAGTTTGCCTGCCCCTCTCTTCTCTCCTGCTCCCTGAGCTGGGGCTGGAAGGCAGGACAGAGGCGGCCGTGGTGATGGAGGGAGGCGCTTGCCCAGGCTCTTCCTGAGCGGGGAGCAGGGCAGGGGCCGTTTCCTCGGGTCTTCTTGTCCTCCCTGAGACTGTTGGGCGAAGGAGGTTTTCGTCTTCCCTGGGGCTCAGTGGTCCAGGTGCTTGTGAGACAGCAGGCAGAAGTTCCCTGGCCTGGCAGCGGGGCTCCGCCGTGTTCTGTGCAATCGGAGCAGTAGCTGTTGTTCATCCCTACCTGGCTGTTGGCCTGCTGTGGGCGTCTTGCAGTGGGGCCTGCGAAAGACGCCCCTGCTGCACACCAAGCCGCGAAGCTCACCTTTCCCCTTGGTCCCTGAAGACACCAGGGTCGACGGCACACAGACATTTCCGTGGGTTGAATTCCTCTTCATGCTAGCTAAATTAAAAGTCCTTACTTTTACTTAGTAATGTGTATGAAACACAAGGCTGTAACTCTCAAATTATGAGGTGCCAAGTGCTGTCACACTGTGTGGCTTTCCTTCAGGACTACTGCACTACCTGAGAACACCCATGGACGATGCAATTTTTTGTTTTGTTTTGTTTGTTTGAGACAGGGTTTCCCTATGTAGATCAGGCTGGCCTTAAACATCCAGCAATCTTCTTGCCTCAGCCTCCTGAGTGTTGGGATTACAGCAGTGCACACTGTGTCTAGCACAATTTTCATTAATTATCAGAATGACTCAACTAATATCATTGTCTTAAGTTTTATCAAAATGAACATGAACTCTGCAGGATAAGGAGTTAAAGAGACCAGAGAAGTAGATCAATGGAAAGAGCCTTATGACTAAGATCGGGAATGACAACTGGTCTTGGCTGGAGCCAGAAAGACTGCGGATCACGGAGATGCCAGGTGATTGTCAGAGTCAGTGACAGATCAGGGACACAGGCATGGCCACGGGGGGAGGGTTGCTCCATGGCTCCAGCTCACGAGGTGTTGCTTTGATGTGTGAGGCCAGGGGGTGGTTAACCTCCACGGGAGCAGGTAGCTGTGTAGGGACCGAAGGCAGATGGGCAGAGCTGGAGGCTGCTGCTGACACCCCACTGCAAGGGTCTAGGCCCCCCAGACATAAGGGGGCCTGCGGACATGTGGTTTCCCTGGACTACTGTCCCCCTTCTCCTGCGGCTGTGTGGATGCCCAAGATCCTGTGTCAGGGCCCGGGAAAGGGTATGTGGTGGGGAAGGAGCAGAGGAAGAAAGAATGGAATGTGGGAAAAGGGAGCCGAGACACAGGTCATCCTCGAGGGCTCACAGTTTATAAATAATAGATTTGTTGAAAGATAGCCCAGCCGACTCCCAGCTCTCTCGGCACTCAGCTCTGGTTGCAGAGTGACAGAGACTGATGTGCTGGAGCCAGCCCTGGGTGAGCAAAGGCTCTCTTTCCCTTGAATTCCCTTGCAGGAGCCATGTGGTCCATGGCTACCAATGCATGTCACAGGTGAAAGCAGGCAGGCTGGCTGGAAGCCTTCCAGGACGTGCAGCGGAGGTTGGTGTGCACCCTGGGCACCGCCCGGCAAGAGGACCAGCGGAGGCACGATGCTGCCTTCTTCATCTCTGCAGGAAAACACACAAATATTTGCATGCCTTCTGCGTTGGTTCTTTAAGCATTTCCTGACTGTCCGCAGAGGAGCCTGGGGTCGCACGGGATGCTGTGGCCCGTTTTGTTCTAGTTTCTTCCGTGCACAGAGGGACCATTTCCTTGGTGTAGCTTCACAAAGATCATTTCACTGCTCACAATGTTAATACACACCATGAGCTCCGGCCCTGGCGAAATATTCTCTTTATGAACATTGTTGTGGTGTTTTACAAGATGCAAAGGATTCTCTTTCCTGTTTGGTGGTGTTTGGGATGGAAGCCGGGTCCCTGTCACATGAGAAAAATGTTCTACTGTCATCTCAGCTGCTTTTCTGTTGCTGGGACAAAACACCTGGCACAAGTTCTAGGAGGAGAGGTCTCTTGGCGTGCGGTTTGCTGCGCTGGGCCCAAGGCCTGGTGGCACTGCAGAGTGGCCTGGCAGAGGAGGAACGGTCCCTGGGGGGAAGGTGGGAAGCAGCAAGCTTCCTTCTTCTTTCTGGTTTTATTCCATCCAGACTCTGAGCCTGCTGGTTGATGCAGCCCACCCCAGGGTGGGGGCTCTTTCTTCATCCACACTCAGATCTATACCAAGCCCACCCAGGGGACTAATCTAGCGCTCGACACCATGATCCAGTCACTCCCAGAAGCCTCACCTAGGACACGGAAGGCCTTGGGGGCAGTTAGACTTGAGTCATAGCAACCGCGGAGCTCATCCCCACCCGGAAGGCAGAGCGTTCTATCCAGAGGAACCCCTGGAGATTCACTTCAGTAATTGCGCAGAAGGAGGGATGGTGTTGGGGGCAGGTAGAGAAGGAAGGAAGGAGGGGAGGGAGGGAGGGAGGA
>NW_004524611.1:4342757-4353323 GCF_000260255.1 Octodon degus
GGGCGGGCGGGCGGGCGGGCGGGCAGGCGGGAAGGGTTCTGCCATGGCAACCTCCCTCCTAATGGAGTCATGAAGTAAACTGTGTTCTCTTTCCCTCTTCACAGCTCAGAATCCTCCCCAGGATAAACCCAATGCAATTCACTTTGTCCCCTATTTTTTTGAATACTGAAAAGGCCATTTCAGTTTAGAGATTATTTTTTTTTTCTTTCTGTTCAAGGAGTTATTTTGAGAATTTTATTTATTGATTTATTTTTTGAGACAAGGTCTTGCTGTATAGTTCAGGCCGGCCTTGAGCTCACTTTGGAGCCCAGACTGGCCTCAAACTTGAAACGGTCCTCCTGCTTCAGCCTCCTGAGTGCTGGGATTACAGGTGTGCGCCACCATGTCTGTCAGTTCAAGGAGATTTTTAAAATATATCTTCTCTCTCCACAGTGGTAAACTATCTCCTTTCCTCACCCCCAGGTGACACCATCTGACTGCATTCTGCCGGCCTTCTTTCATTTCCCATGACATAAAATAGAGGCCGCTGATCATGTATGTGCACCATGGCCTGATGTGGTCCCCTGAGGCTGTGGGTCTTTCTTCTCTGTCTCTCTGGCTGAGTTTGCACAGGTAGTGTGGTGGGGCTGGGCTCTTCTCAATGTCCTAAGACTTGTTCTGGGCTGAGCTGGGTCAGCGTGACCAGCACGGAAGGGCCTCCCTGGCCCCCTTCTCTCTGGTGTCCCCATACGACCTCTCCCCCATGACCTAGGAGTGGGGTCTTCTCACAGGCCTGAGGGAGAAAGAAGGAACTAAGGGCAGCTCGCTCAGGCTCGACCCTCTCTGAATAGCCCTGGATCTTTCCAGCATCACTCCTCCCACACAAGGGGATTCAGACAGTCACCTAGGACCCCAGGAAGGGACAACCACAGTTAATGAATTTGGGGTAGACTTTTAAACCACCACAGGAAGACTCCTGGCCACTAATCATGCATGTTCTTTCTCTGTGAAGACACCAGATCTCCACCCAGCCCCCCCATGCCCCCTCCCCCGTCCCTGTGTTGTTTGAGTGGGTGCCAGCTGTAGACGAGGCTTTCTCAGTGTGGTGGCTCACGCCCAGGCCTCCTGCATCTGAAGACCTGTGGCAGAAGAGACAGGTCCTGTCCCTCACTCACCTACTGCAGCATGGATGACCACTGCAGACCGCCTCCTAGGGAGGGGCGATTGGAGGGATTCGTCCCATCTGTATCACCTTGGAATTCATCAGCTACTTCCTGGACACTTGGGCCAGGCCCCTTGCTCACTGCCCAGAAAGGTTTCTTCGTGGCTTCTGGCCCAACCTCTGAGTAATGGGCTGTTGAATCTGAATAGTTTCTCAGCCTGATTCCTACTGTGTAATAAATTACAACTCATTGGCTTAAGACAACACTGGTTGCTCACCTCACAGCCTCTGTGGGTCTGGAGCCCAGGCCTGGTGTAGCTGGGCTGTTTGCTCTGGGTCTCGCAAGACTGAAGTCAAGATCTGGGCTTGATCCAGTCCTCACTAGGGTCAGGATCTTTTTCCAAGTGCTCTGGTTGTTGGTAGAATAAATCCATCTGAATATTTTCCTGCTAGCTCTTAGTGCCTAGAGGCCACCAGAGTTCTTTGCCTGGTGGCTTGACGACAGTTCTCCGTAAGAATATCCACCTCTTCTGCCACTGCTACAGAGAACTTGCTTTTGAATAGTTCATTGAGTAAGTCTCATCTGGATAACCAGTATCACTATCCTGGCTGGGGGCTGTGCAGATAGCTCAGCAGCGTAAGTGCTTATCTGGCAAGCACAAGGTCCTGAGTTCAATCCCCGGTACCCCCCCCCAAAAAATAAATACATAACTCACCTAAGATCAGATGATTCAGGACCATATTCATATCTGCAAATTTTCTGCACAGCCGCATCCAGCTTAGGGCTGGACTGCATGGTTGTAGGTAGGCGTATGTTGTACTTGGTTGGGTACTGCCTTAGAATCCTGCCCACCGTAACAACCACAGAAATCTGGGATCTAAAACCTTCAGTTCCTTGTGAATTATCTTTTTCTGTTGTATTACCCTAAGTGGGTGGTGAACACACAAACAGTTATCTTAGAAGATTTGTGTGTGTCCCACGGTTCGTGGCATATTCCACTTGGAGATGCCCGCTATAAATCTAGTTGTGATGAGCCCTGTGGGCTTCTGTCTGTTGATAGGAGAGCCAGGCTTGGATGTTTCTTAGAAGCCCTATCTTAACAGGTGGCATCCAAGAAGCTTAGAAGCTAGACTCTCAGTTCTTCTGTGTCTATGAAAGGGTTGACAATGCACCAGCTTCTACCTTTCTGAGATCTTAAGTGGCCTCACAAACTTACCTTTGACCTTTGGTGAGAAATTCTTTGTCAGCAATTTTTTTGATGTCTGCACCTACTACGAACGGTGGCTTTTGTTTTGTCTCCATTGTGACAGCTTCCTCTTTCCTCTAAGTTTCTGCACGCAGATGAAGCCTTCTGTTCTCATTCACCTCTTTACGCTTCCCTTACCACACAGTGTAAATGTGCCCGCTGTCTCTTGCAGCACGTCTCCCACATTTCTTCTAGAGCATCTCTTAACCTTGTTCTTTTCTGTGTCCCTCTGTGTGGTCCTGTTGCTGTTCCCCCACTGCACAGCGGCACGCTTTTCCTTTCCCTCCGGCTTTCAGCTCCTGCTTCTTTCCAGGCCCTGGAAGGGCTGAGCCAACCTTGACCTGTCACTGGCTCGCTGAGCCACAACTTCCTCTTGTGCTTTGCAGTAGCTTTCCCCTCCCTGGGATCTTGTAGCTCGTTCTGCTCCACCACTGAGGGCCTGTGACGGAGTCCCCTAACCCAGGCCTTGAGACACATTGCCTAGAATCTGCTGGTAGATGAGCCTAACTGGTCTCCTGTCTTTGGGTCAGATGTGGCCAGGGCCACCTCTAAGGCTTCCTTGCTCCCAGGTGTCAAGTAGGACCCATGAAACGTGGGGGCTGGAAGCTTGGGGTCCTCTGGGGATCTCATCTCTGTCTCAGTGTGACCACTACCTACAATTGTTATGCTCCACAGCCTTGGGTCAGTGACATTGAACTTGTGGCCATGTGCTTCTAGACTGTCTCTAGAGGGGCTACTTCTACCCTTTCTTTTTGCTTATATAGCTTTAAACTTTGTCATCTTTATAGCAAAAGCAACTTACTTTAGTTTATTTTTATTGCTTCTTTTATTTTGTTATTCATTCCACATTGTTTATTTTCCTTAGATACATAAGGAATCTGCCTCTCTATGTCAGCCTTCAGTTGAACATTTTTGTCTGCTTTTTTCAACTTCACTAATAATATTTATAAGTATTGAGGGTTTTAATTAAATGTTGTAGGCTGGGGAGATAGCTAAGCAGCTTAAGCACCTGCCTAGCAAGCACAAAATCCTGAATTCAATCCCTGGTACTGAAAAAAAAAGTTATAGGTAGTACAAGATATAATAAAAAAATACAATGAATGCTTTACTTAAAATATATCACAACAAATTGTCATTAATCTCTTCAGTTATTCTCCTTTCCATCCAACATGCTTAATCCCTTGTTCTTGCTCTTTCTGCTGCTGCTCTGGAGGCCTCTTTTGTGACTGTCTTTACTTGCACTGTCGTGGCTGCCTCAGTGTCCTGAAAGTTTCCCTTTTATGGTCACTGTGACCTTGGAGAAGAGCCGGAAGCTGCATGGTGCCAGATCCAGGGAAATCATTCCTTTCTGTTGCATCTAGGAAAGATAGAGCACAGGATGGTGGAGTATCCACTAGTACCCTCCCAAGTTTCTCTGTTTCTTTTTTGTCTTTTTGAGACAGGGTCCCACTGTGCAGTTCGGGCTGGCCTTGAGCTCACTTTGTAGCCCAGGCTGGTCTTGAACTCGCAATGATCCTCCTGCCTCAGCCTCCTGAGTGCTGGGTTTGCCGGCCACCAGGCATAGCTTCCCAAGTTTCTTTCATCTGATTTGTCTCAACTAACCTTAGCGGTTCCTTAAACTGTGAGTGTTACAGTTGTCATTATACCTACCAGCATTCCTATTTTACTATGTATCTGTGGTTACCATTTTCTGGTTCGCCCATAGGGCACCAACCTGCCTGGGTTCTAATCCTCAGCCCCTGAGCTCATAGCTCAGAAACAGCATCCCCATAACCTTCAGAGCCTGTGAAATGATCTCCCCTTACCTACGAGCCCAGCTGGGCTATACATAAGTGGCTGACAGTACTTGGCTTGATTTTCTTTCTTTCTTTCTTTTTTTTTGGTCCAGTGGTTCCTCAATTAAAGTTTCCTTTCCCTAGTGGTTGATTATTTAACGAGAACAGGAGAGGACTTTTATTTTGACTGTTCACAGTAATGTACAAATTTGCTTCATAACAGGAAGAAGAGTGATCCAGGCTCTTGGCAGGTGGAGCAGGGTCATTCCTTTCTTCCAGCGATTTATCTTTGAATCCATCCCTTTATTGCCTGCACCCCATGCAAATCCCTTGTCTTCCATGACTGCATTTAATTTTGCCCACACTCAAGCGGGAAAATGTAGCAGCCTGCTGATCAGACTTACAACCTAAAGCCTTAAAAATGGGAATTTTGAAAGAGCATTTGATAATCACTTAAATAGTGACAATTGCTTATTTTCAGGAATGTTTATTTCCAGCTTTTACTTTAGGAGAGTCTAGAAAATAATTATTCTTTTAAGAAAGAATGATGCTGTCTTTATCTGTACGGCCCACGATCTTGTTTCAGGACTCTATCTTCGGTGTTCACTGTGAAGGGACAGTTCCTGTCCTCCCTGTACCATGGAGCACACGGAGCCCTGGGCAGGCCCGGGGCTGGTTCCAAGCAGCACAGCAAGTGGGCGGCAGTAGCTCACGCCCACTCAGCGCTGTCCCTGAAGCCCGGCCTGCCCCTCCACCGTGAGACCATTCTTCTACTTCATAACCAACCAAACAAATAAATAAAAATCCTCTTTTTCTATCTCTGGATACAGATGGCAGCGATATCTTGTCCAAGACTCTTGAGCAATCGTAAATGACTTTCTTTCCCCCTTCTCTACTGGAGATAAACCATGACTTAGTACAACAAAACTGGTCCTGGCTCTTGCCAGAGCATTTCACCACCTTCTGGCGCCCGTCGTATCTGATCTGCTTATCCGAGATGATGGATGGCTTGGTTCTTAATAAGCAGGCGAGTTAAGCAGAGAAGTTAACGACGGGAGATTTTTCTTTAGCTCCAGGGCTTGGCATGTACAGACAGGACCCCGCATGAGCTTTCCCACCACGTGATGATAAGATGCTTCTATTCTGCCAGCAGAAAGCAACTTCATTAATTAAGAGCACATTGCATGTTATCACAAATGGATGAGTTGCTTTTTTGAGGAAGATTTACCCTTTGGCATTCATGATGAGCACGAAGAACAGATAGTGCAATTACAGACATGGCTTTATCTCCATTGAGGACAGCAAATATTTAGGATTGGGATTAAGGCTTCTGGAGACACAGCCTTCAGATCACCCTGCAGAGGAAATGCTTGGGATGGCTGCTTGCATTTGTTTGGGCCGTGTCTGGGAGGTCAGCATGCACTCCACCCTGCTGGGAGTCTGGGATCGCACAGGGTAGCACCCTACAATTTCAAGAACACATCTGAGTATTTCACCCCTAAGGCTTTGGACAAAATGCAAAAGAAATACTAAATGGACTCATAAAATGTTCACAAAGCTGAACAAAGCCTACCAAAGTCAAGCTCTCTATGTTGGTAGGTAGAGGTTACTGCATAGTGCCTTGGGGGCGTCTGAGTTCTCGCTAATGGCTCCCGGATGCTCTGAAGTGTGGACTCAGAACTGCATTAAGGACCATCTCAGTGTAGCTGTTTGTCTATCCAATGTGGCTATTTCCAGGACTCCATCAGATACTTTTGTACTGTTTCCTTATATTCCACTCTGTCTTTTAATTTATTCATTTATTTACTTTTGCAGCACTAGGGACAGAACCCAGGGGCACCATGCTACTGAGTGACATCTCTAGCCCTTTCTATGTTTTGAGACAGGGTCCTCCTAAGTTGCCTAGGGGGACATGCTCTTGTCATCCTCCAGCTGTGGACCCCCAAGCACAAGAGCTGGTGTTATAGGCTTGCACCACCATGCCCAGCCCAGGCCTTGTCATTTTACAAAATTTATGTTGAACTAGAAGGCCTGAACTTTACAGGAAGCCGAATGGTAATTTTCTTTTCTTCCTTAGGAACATATCAAGCCCTTTCTGCTTGAAGATCTTTACCTCTCCTGGCCAGCTGTTCTCATTTCCACACACCTTATCCCCCTGGAAAATCTGCAACCTGCCGCTGAGCAAATTTTCCAAATCTCTCCCACTCCAGGTGGCCTCTGTGAAGCCCATAATCTGGTATCACATACAATGCAGTGGGCCATCCTTATGTGTCACCTGTATGCTAATGTAAAAGCTGCCCCACGTTCAGCTAGGGCTTTGGTGGATAATTCCATTTCTAAGATGATGGCAAAGAACCCTGCTGTGGCTTTTCTCCTGTGGACTGACACGCCTTGCAGTAATTTCCTCTTGCAAGCGTCTGCAGATTGGGGGGCCCAGGAGCAAGGGTTTTGCCCTATTAAGTATGCGACTCATTAATCTTGTCTCTTTAAGTCCATGAAAAAATCTTTAGAAGTGTGACTTTATAATCCTTTATAATGTGTGTGTGTGTGTGTGTGTGTGTGTGTGTGTGTGGCCTTGCTGTGTGGCCACTGCTCATTCCTGACCCTGCCCTTCATGTCCTGTTGTTGTCGCTGCTGCATGAATTGTCCACGTAGGCAGAGCTGCCCCAACTTGGGGCTCCCTGGTGCTCTTTGAGATGAAGAAAAGTGATCCTAAGGGACCCTGCTTAACAAGTGACAGTAATAAGATGAAATATTGCATTAGGCACACCCAATGCTGGGATCCTGACATTTTTCTTTTCCTTTGTTTTTAAATTGTTTAACCATTACCCTAAATATGGGAATTCAGGGAAATTTTCAACATAATTGAATCAGTCCCATCACACTTCCATAACAAAAACTGTTCTTTTACTAAGCGGTGCTCCATGTGATGACTTGTTTGGGTGCTGCATAGAGCTAGTTAAAGTTGGGATGGAGGAGCAGGGAACAATGATGAGATTTATTTTTGTGGCCTGGGAGGATCTGATCATAAATCTTGGCTGGTTGTGGATTTGTGTTGCTTTCCTCTCACTGAGTGAAATCTACCTACGACAGACGAGAGGCGAGGCCACTCTTAGACGGGAAAGGCCATACTCTCCTTTTCCCGGGCTTTCATGATGAGCCTAGGTAACTTTCCCTGAGCCTGGGCTCCGCCTCCCTGACACACTGCATGGCTTGGCTTCCCAGCCTTGCCAACACATTCTCATGTTCCAGGTTATCCTTTGTGTCCCAATCCGCGGGTTAGTCAGTGAGGACCCTAGAGGGGGAGTGGGGATGAGAAGGGACAGGAGACACAAAGAATGGAGACAAGACAGTATTCTGATCAAGTCTCGTTTATTCAGGGGAGGTGCTGGGTGTATATAGGGAGTGTAGGAATGAGGAAGTCTCGGCTCTTGACGTCAGCAGGTATCTAGGCAACAGAAAAAGGTCCCAGCCCCGGAGCATAGCACGAGATTTAAGGCAAATAGGCAGGGTAAGAGGGAATAGAAGCTTAACTCAGCAGAAGAATAAAAACTTAAGGGTATGGCTGACACTATTATAAAATAGATACCAGTCACAGGTTTCCCACACCTTTGGCTGTGGGTGCTCTTACCGCTCTCCAAGATTGGTGCTGACGCCCCCTGCTGCCACTGCGCTCCACACTCCTATAACTGACCTCGCAGATGGTCACACCTATACAGGGTGTAAGTGTAAGGGGAGTGTCGTCTGTGAGTCAGCATCAGCTGTGTGCACGCACAGTGACCTCGCTGTCTCGCAGGTTCCAAAGGGTCAACTCTGTGCTTGATGTCCTCCTACCTTCTGCCTCATCCAGTGCGCACCCACTTGGAGTTTCCAGGTCAGCACTGCGTGGCATGGAGCCACCTCTGGGCCTGGTGGGATGTTCCACCTGGGATCATCCTTACCCCACTCTGGGGTTGGTGAAGACAAAAGTAGAATCATATACCTGTAGTTATTATCAAGAAGATGGTTTGAGGGCCAGTGAGATAGCTCAGTGGACAAAGCACCTGCTTTGACAAGTGCAGGGACCAGGGTTCGATCCCCTGGTCCTGCATGCTGTGCAGGAGCATGCCTGTAATCCCCACACTGGGGAGGCCAAAAACAGGTGGATCAGCATGAATCCAATCTGCATAGTGAGACCCTGTACCAAACACACAAATGAAAAAAAAAGATGGTTTGAGTTCAAAGACAAAGTATTTTTCCATGTTAGTTTTCCACTCACATAGAACTTTATAAAAATTCATTTTTGTAAGTATATTTAGTACAGGGTCTACAGGGTCTACAGGGTCTCACTACACAGATCGGAATCATAGTGATCCTTCCTGTTTTCCAGCCTTCAAAGTGCTGGGATTACAGGCATGTGCCACCACACTGTCTCAGTTGTCATCTCACTTGCCATCTCAGCATGCCCCAGGGGGCAGGGCCGGCACAGCATTGAACTCCCCACCCTTGTGTCTGCCTAAGCAGGAACTTTAATCTGCTGAGCTATCTGGCTGGTCCTATAAAATGCATTTTAATGCATTTCTCTGTTTTCTGTTAATCTTTCAAAGCAAACACTGTATTTCTAAACTAAGAAAAATCATTCTTATTTGAATCTGAATCTTGGTAGGTCTTTTCCCAACTACTGCTGCATAGGCAAATCCCAGGTATAGTGAGAAAGGGACTTACATAATCTGTATCTTAGTAAGCTAATCTGTAAAACAGAAACACTAATAATGCTAAGCTCATAAACTTGTTACGAAGAATGATTAATATTTCAAAGAGCTTAAAGCTTTGTGTAAGATGTCACTTAAATAAACTCCATTTTTTCCTCATGTAGGTGGAAGAATTCTCCATGAATAGGATAATATCTTATCCTTATTTTAGAAATTCCAAGACTATTTCTGCAATACAAGTTCTCATTAACTTTCAAGAGTAAGAGGAGAATATTGTTTTGAATGGATGCCAGAGGATAAATACGAAAGTTTGTATTTGTAATTAATTTGATTCCACTACTTATGAGCCATGAGCCTTTGAGGCAGAAGTTTAGGCATCTTATCATCTACATGTAGATAGAATTGCCCACTCCACTGCATATCAGTGCCGCATGTTCTTTATCCGCTCATCTGTTGATGGACATAAATAACTGCTTGCAAGATGTAACTATTGTGAATTATGCTGCTATAAACACAGTATTAACAAATCACACAATATACTATCTTTTATAATGAAGTACTACTCTGTTAAGGAAAGGATACATTTGAGTTGTTTGTAGGAAAGTGGAAGCACCTTGAGACTGTAATATTAAGTGAAATAGATCACTTAAACATCCAAGGTGTCTCTTCCATGTCAAACTCAAAGTATAAGCACATTAAAGAACAAAATAATGAGAAACAGGGAGATAGATTCTTGTAAATAGGAAAATGACCAGTGGATGAAAAGAGAGGGAAAAGAGAAGAAAAGGGAATATAAAAACTGAATTAAGAGGAATTTCTGCTGCCTTCTGGGAAGACCCAGACCCAGTCCAAGCCCAGGCCTGACTCAGCTCAGGCCTGGCATACAGGCCTGGGGTGAAAACCTGCAGCTGCAATCCCTGCAGAGAGTGTAGGGGACAGAACCACCCAGCTAGTCTAAGAGCAGAACATCTTGCCAGAGGGGCACAACAGGTTCACCCCCAAGGGTAGCAGCAGGAAGGAGCTGAGCACAGCAGCCAGACCCAAGCCAGGCACAACTGGATAAATCCAAACTTTGTAGATCTACACCTAAACTTCAGTAGGTGCTAAGGTTATAACTGCAACAAAGATCTACAACAAAGGTCAGAGACAGTGCTACACAAAATGACAATGAGAAGGAGAAAAATGCAATCTCAGAACACAAGCCCACCCATAACAAGTGCAGAAGACACTAACACAGAACAAACTGGGAATCACACAGCTGAAAGCAATGAATCAACGGCTTCTGAAATAAAGAAACAGTTGCAGAAAGGTATAAAGGAACTCAGATTGGAAAGGAAAAAGAAATCCCTGAATTAATAACATCTGCAGTAAAGAATGAAATACAGAAACATATAGAGGAAACCCAATGCCCACACAGAACAAGTGCAGAGGGCACTAGCTCAGTTCAAATGTATGAATTAATAGTGTTGATAGCAAATAAGCAACAGCAGAAAGTCATAGAGGAACTCAGAGTAGAATTCTTTTCTACTAGCTCAGCTCAAATGTATGAATTAATAGCATCGATAGTAAATAAGCAACAGCAGAAAGTTATAGAGAAACTCAGAGCAGAATTCTTTTCTGAAATAAAAAAGAATTCTCAGAACTCATAGTATCTGAAGTAAAGAATCAACTACAGAAACATAAGGAGGAAGCCCAATCTGAAAAAAAACACT
>NW_004524611.1:4358998-4360090 GCF_000260255.1 Octodon degus
CAACTCTTGTTGCATAGGTCCTGCTTTACCTTGGTCTTAACCATCCAGCAGAAAAGTATAAAAACGAAGTATAAGAAGTAAAGCCATGCTGTTACCTTGAGGTGTAGGGGACTCAGGTCAACACTTTCTGACAGTGCCCATGAAGTGGAAGATCACATACTATTATGGGCTACTGGAGTCTTTTAGAATATTTTTCTGAGTTTACACACCTATAATATTCAAATAACGGAACTTAACAGAAAAACTGTATGCAGATGAATGTCCATTTCTTTTCTGTGTGTTCAAAGTGGTTAGGATAGATATATAGTTACATTTTCTTAATGAATATAGGGATTTTTCTAATGGTGTTTGTAAATAGGATATCATGTCCGCATCTTGTATAGCAATTAACCACTAGGAAGAATGTATGCAATGTATTAATTATTGAAACTGTCCTACCAATTTGGTTTGAAACTGTCTCATTGCTATTTGTTTCTGAATAAAATTATGGGAAAATAAAAAACAAAACAAAACAAAATTAAGATGCTTTATGCCCATGTTCTGACTCTTTGTGATAAATGTAATCAGTATGTATTATAAACATTCACTAAGAAAACTAAAAATTTACCTAACTCAGTATAGTTTTTGGAAAACTTATTGAATTTCAACCTACCTTATGGACTTTTATTCATTCAAAATATTGTTATTAAAAGCCTGAGATATACTAGTGATATTCCGGATACTGGAACCACAAGGTTAGATGCTAAAGAATATGACCCAAGCACGGAGGCCTATTGGGAGGTTGGAGAGCTCAGAGAGGGCACGGGGGCCCTCTGTCCCCTCCTCCATTCCATCTCCATGTTTGCCCCCACTTGGTCGTTCTCCAGCTCTACTCTTTATGATGAACCAATAATAGCAGGTGACATATATCCTGGAGTTTTGTGAGCTCGTATAGCGAATCACAGAAAATAAGGAGGAGGTTGTGGGAAGTCCACTCTCACTAAACTGGACAAAATTTCAGGAGACTAGAGGCCGGGGAGATAGCTCCACCACATAAGTGCCTGTGTGGCAAGTCCTGAGTTCAGTCCTCGGTACCACAAAAAAATTAAAAAA
>NW_004524611.1:4360190-4363499 GCF_000260255.1 Octodon degus
TTTCTTTCTTTCTTTCTTTCTTTCTTTCTTTCTTTCTTTCTTTCTTTCTTTCTTTCTTTCTTTCTTTCTTTTTCTTTCCTCTCTCTCTCTCTCTCTCTCTCTCTCTCTCTCTCTCTCTCTCTCTCTCTCTTTAATGTATTTAGTACAAGGCCTACAGGGTCTCGCTATGTAGACTGGACTCAGTGATTCTCCTGTTTTCAGCCTCCCGAGCGCTGGGGTTGGTTACATGCGCACCCCATCACGCCCAGTCTTAGTCACCACCTCAGCGTGCCCCGGGGGCAGGGCCGGCATGTCGGGGGTAGAACTGTAAGCTCTTTTTATTACAATCTTTCAGCTTGTTGTGTCAAAATGGTTTCTGCGAAGCTCCTTCTGTACTGAAGTAAGAACTCTTTTGTTGTTCTTTGGTCATTTTGTTTTCATTGAAGAAAATTCAATGTCTTTTTTAAAATTAATTTTATTGGGAAACAAATAGCAAAGAGGCTTTTGCTATTTCAAAACAGGTTAGTAGGACAGCTACAATAATTAATACAAATGCAATGCTTCTTTGAGTACTATTTTTATTCTTGTGGGGTTTTTGTTGTTGTTGTTTGATTTCTTTTTGGTCACCTACTTATTGCTGGCATGTACCACACTGCTTAATTAAGGGCCAGGACTCAGGCCCTACAGTGGGAGTAGAGTGAATGAAATTAAAATGCAATTTATTACTACTTGATGTTGAACTTCATGCAGTGATTTGAGAGAACACTTTAGCTGGAAAGACTTAGCATGGAAGACAATGGTTTGGAATTAATAACCTATGCTTGCCTTTCAAAAATTAGAAAAAGAAAGTCCATATAAATCCAAAGCGAGCAGAGACGGGGAAGTACTGAAGTAGAGCGGAAAGCTAAGGAAATTGGGATCATACGGCTCTGGACGTGTGGGACACCCAGCGTGGTCAGAAACCTCCCTCCCAGGAGCCACTGGGAGGCCACCCGTGGGAGGTGGGAAGGGGGCAGGAGGACCTGAAGGAGGGAGCCAGCGTGACTGGGAAAGGCACAGCTGTAATCGCTAAGGCAAGAGAACACTAGCTGAGATTGAGTAGCCCCCCACGGTGGGGATGACAGATGGCAAGTGGTAGGAAACTGAGTGAGAGTCAATACCTGGAAGACAGGCCCGAAACATCTACCCTGAATATGACTCATGCAGAAGAAAGAAAGAAGTATGAAGGGGAGATTTTGGTTTTTTTCAGAACTGAGGATTAAACTCAGGCCCTTGTACTTGCCAGGCAAGCACTTATTCTACTGAGCCATCTCCCCGGCCCCTGAAGGGGAGATGAAGTGGGGTAAAGAACAGCTGGGGAGAGGCAACTATTAATTGAATTTGATCTTTAAAAATAAGCATGTTAGGAAGTAGTAAATGTTAAAGCTTGAGAGTTGCTCATAATTAATATATATATATATATATATATATTTAGGAGACTTGGGTCCTACTCCTTGTGCTTGGCACCTGGGGTTGGAGAGCATGTGGGTGGCCTGATCCATTGGCTTGTGGGGTCTGAACTGACCCTGAGTACCCAGCTTGAAAGCTGAGCGAAATGCATGGGCCATTGAGTTGGCATCCATATAAAGTGAGAGAACTGGACGGCGAGGGAAATACACATTTCACAGCAGCAGTGTGTTGAAGACAAGAGAAAGGGCTTGTTTTCCTTTTAGCCATGAAGGTTCCACAAGGGTGACTGGTGCTCCTCGGCCCCCTGGGAGCTAGCCAAAGGGCAGCAGATGAGCTGCGTCAGGAGAGAGAGGCTGGGGAAGGCGGTGGAGACCGTCGGGACCACGCGGGCTGAGCGCCCTGGCCTCGGTGAGGACGCCAGAGTTACGCTAGGTGGGATGAGGAGGCTTAACGGGGTTTCTGGTTCACGTTTTTTAAAAAATGTATTTGGTTGATACAGGGTGTCACTACGCAGCTCAAACTCATGTGATCCTCCTGTTTTCAGCCTCCCCAGAGCTGGGATTACCCACGTGTGCCACCACGCCCGGACTCTGTGGCCAGCTCAGCCTGCCCTGGGGGCGGGGGTGGTACCGCGTGCGGTGCCCGGGATCAAACTGCGGTCCCTGAGCTTGCCTGAGCAGGCGACTTGGTCTGCGGAGCTGTCTCACCCGCCCTGGTTCACGCTTTTAAAGAGGTAACAGGTGTGTAGCAGAACATGCGAGGGCGGGAATAGAAGCAGATTGACAGGAGGTCAAAGTGCAATAGTCCGGGTGAGATAGACGGGAGTCACAAGGCGCCCAAAGGGGCAGACCGGCCTATCTTTCGAAAGATACTTTCTTGTCTTAAATGCTGCAGCTAGAGATGAAGCAGTGTTGTGTGTAACTCCCAAGCTTGGCCAGAACAACTGGGAAGTGCTGATAAAATGATGAATATTGTAGACCAAAATAGGTTATAATTAGTATGAGGGTCAAAGAACTATTGAATCTCATCCATGCGTATTAGCTTGCTTAATCATTACAAAGAAACTAGAAGTGAGTTTGTTACAGCAGAAAGACACACGGAGACAACACCCCGGATTCGGAGGCAGATTTATTTTATGTTTCTGGGCACTGGCTGAGATCACTCCCAAAACAGCAGGCCGGCCCGCTGTCTGGTGGCCGAGGGCTTTTATATGATGACCAAGAAGGAGCTACAAGACGAGAAGGAGCAGCCTGGCGGTTCTCCGCATCAGCTAGCAGGGCGAGACCACCGGTTCCGAGGGTCGGTTAGCGGTCATGACGCGTGGTACGCTCGGCCATCTGCGTCTTCAGCTACCTGTCGTGGCTCCCGGGGTCACGAAAGCAGTTACAGAGCCACGAGGCAAGTGTGGGGCGGGGCGGTCGCAAAAGCTCAGTTTTAAAAAGAACAATTTCCCTTGCATAGTGCTATTATTTTTTTCCTATTTTATAGAGCCAGGAATAGAAAGGAGTAAAACATATTGTTTAAGGCCTCATGTCCACTCAGCAATGTGTAATATTTGACCCAGAATTTGGCTTCAGTATGTATCCTATTAACCACTATCACCCAAAATCTTTTTTTCAGAACAGATAAACTTTGCACCTGGTCTCCAAGGAAACCGTACTGCCATTCTGAGTACAAGCCTAGCCCCTGCTTTCTGAAAAACATAATGGATACACGTCTCAGAGGCACCAAACAAAAACGCAGTCCCTCACGTTTTCTTCGTGAAGCTCTTTCTTTCTTTCTTTCTTTTTCTTTCTTTCTTTCTTTCTTTCTTTCTTTCTTTCTTTCTTTCTTTCTTTCTTTCTTTCTTTCTTTCTTTCTTTTTCTTTCCTCTCTCTCTCT
>NW_004524611.1:4367209-4401448 GCF_000260255.1 Octodon degus
AGAGAGAGAGAGAGAGAGAGAGAGAGAGAGAGAGAGAGAGGAGGGGAGGGGGGAGGGGAGAGGAGAGGGAAGGAGAGAAGAGAAGAGACAGAGAGAAACAGAGCTATACATATGCAGAATATCACAGGTAACAAAAAAGATCTTAAAATCAGTGGGCAAAAGAAATCATTTACAAAGGAACAAGGCTCCTGATTACAAAACAAATACCAACAAAGCATAAGTATCCTTATAATTTTCAGTTTCTACTTCCAACTTTTCATAGTGTTAAGGACCTAGAACATTATACCAAATAATCTCCAATTTTTCTCCGGAGAAGCTAACCTTTTAAGACAATGATACTTTTCCAAACATCGGCGACGGTGTTCATCCCTTCAGCAGTCCTCACTAGGTCAACTCTTGCAGGATGCATTTTCAGAAGAGGAAGACTGGAGGAGGTGGCAAAGGCTGGCATGCAAGGAGGAATCCTGCTGTCCGGGAATTTGCAGCCACGACACAGGCCATGAATACGCCTTCTCTGTGTGCGCTGCGTCACCTCAGGCAGCAGTGTCCCTGGGCAGCAGGCGACCTGTGAATGCTCACAGCGGCAGCTCCTGTTGGGAGGAGGACCCCCAAGGACTGCCTCTGACTGAATGCAACTTCAATGCCACAGACATATTCGCTTTGTGAAATAACTACAGTGAGGCGGCCACACGGGTCCTCAGCTGCGTACTTCCCGGAAGCCAGGCAGCGCTGGGGAGACCCTGGGCACAGTGAACAAAACTGAAAGCAGGAACAGGACCCAGCCCGCTGGCTCGAAGGGCAACTATGGTGGACACTGGAATTAAAGACCATGAAAAAAAAAATTCCTCATTTCTAAGAACCTATGATGGCCATTTTCATAGTTATGGGAAAATGAAAGTAATCATCCTGTGAGTCATTTTTGGAGAACTGTAGATGCATAAATGATTTATAGAATAAGTGAGTCACTGATGAATATTCGCACTGTAAACTTCACTTTGCATTGCTGTTGCAGTGATAAGAACAATTATTTTTTGGATATGTTCCCCCGGGTATTAGAAACACTGTTGAGATCATTATTTTAGGCAGTTTACATGCAGCATGATAGGGACAAGCCTGCGTGCCCAGCTGGCGGTGGGAAGGACCCAGCACAGAGGCAGGAATGGGAAGGGCGGGACACTCTGGAAGGACAGGGAGAAGGATCCCAGGAAGCAGGAGGCTGTGCGTAGCCCTGGGTTCAGGACTCCATCAGGTGACCCCGAGCTGAGACTCAACGCTCTTGGGTTTCTCTAGGGGAGAAGGTAAGGAGGAGCTCCAGGGAGGACACAGCTTCAATGAAACAGTTTTCCACCCTGGATTGACAAAGCCCACTCATCTAATTAGTTCATCTTTGTGCAAGCGTCGTGTGTAACTTAACAGGAAAAGCCCAGTGAAGCGAGACGCCTTTGCCCTTTGCTTTCCAAAAGGCAGGATTCTCTGAGAGTGCATGTCCAGCCCCCCATCCCCAGCTTCCAACAGCACAGTCAGCTTCGAATGAAGGTAATGGAAGATGAATCCACAGACAGCACACCACGTCGTGACGCAGTGGTACAGTCGTCCAGAAAAATCCCAGCGAGCTCACACAGTGGCCCTGCACTCCAGGAGACAGAGCGTAGCCTGCTCCTCCTTGGTGGCGCTATGCAAACCACTTTCCTCTCAAAGAGCACGGCCTGTCCTCTTTAAACAGCATCCTTCAAGAACGACAAGGACCTCCACCGAGGGTGACACCCCAGTGGTGTAATCAGCTCCCCTCTTCATGGCTCTGCTTGTCTGAGAGTTGCTACATGGTGGACCCAGTTTCCAGCGCACGAACCTTTAGGGGACAAACCCCATCTGAAACATAGCATGTTGCATCCTGTATGAGATTTTGGAATAGGAGAAGGCCACTTTTTAAAAATAAAGATAATCTGAACACAAATGGACCTCAGTTAATAAAAGCACACCAGTATTGGCTTATCAATTGTAGCACACCTAGCATGTAAAGGTCAGATGCAAGTAATAAAGAGAACGGGGCATAGGACCTGTGGTCACTCAGTACAGGTCTGGAATTTTTCTCTGAACCTGGAACTCTTCTAAGAGAATAGACCTTATTAAAACTTGAGATGATGGAAATACAGAGAAATCCTGGGAATCCTGCAAAGTCTTGAGAGCAGGAGGCAGGAAAAGGCAAGGCAGAGATGGCTGTGAATAAGAAGCATTTGATGCAAATGTTGGGGCGGAGGAAAGATGGCCCTGGGGGGTCCTGATCCCAGAAGCACCTCCTGGGCATGAAGCCTGAAGGAGGGAAAACACATGGGAGCCTGCAGGGCTCTGTGCAAGTGCATGAGAATCTGGAACTTTCTGGACCAAGGGAGCTGCTGGGGTTTCCACGCATAGCGGTGGCATGAACCGGCCTGTGTTTTGGAAAGATTGCCCACAATACATTTAAGAAAGCATGGAGCTCAGTTTAATTTCTTTTCTCTGCTGCCTCCCAGCTCTTGCTATGAGGGCAGCTCTGGGGCTCACTCTGGAAATTCCTGCACCCCAACTCTCTCCATCCCTTTTGCTTGGGCGTGAGCAGCTCATCACCCTAAAGCCATAGCTGGTCTTAGGAGGAGGTTAGAGCCCCTCATTCTTCCAGATGTTTCTTCCCTTGGGCTACCGCAAGTGCCTCAAGCTTGTCTGCTAATTAGCCAAAGCCTTGGAAACTGGGCTTCTGCCTTCTGCACCTCAGACAAGACTTTCAGTAATTAGTAATCAATTATCACTCTGGCCCCAGACAAGAGCGATCCTTTTCCATGAGGTGTTGCACTTCACCAAAGCTGTACTGACAGGCGCTTGAGTCAGATCGTTTCCAGCTCGCCAGAAGCCACACACTAACCAGGGCAGAGGGGGCCGAGTCTGCAATGCACCCCCTGGATGGCAGATAATGAGGCCATTATCCCCAGCTGAAAGCACACCTTGGAACTTGCATTCGAAATGAAGAGATCTGGCCAAAAGAACGCTGTCTGTCGGGAGGCTTTAGTCATCCTCCAGCTTCTTCCCCCAGCCTTCCCGGCACCCCTCCCTGAAGCTCTTCCTTGTGTAATCTAAACTCCACGCCACCTTCGAGGCAACATTCTGGAGCAGCCGCCACCACTGCAGGCAGGCCGAGCATGGGCATGTGCCTGTGGGGGTGTCTGCTCACATCCGGGTGGCACCCGGGGAGCCGGCGCCCACACACTGCGCTTCCCTTACACCTTCTGTAGGCATGCAGCGGTCTTACATGCTATGTGCCTTCCACACCAAGCTGGGTGTCATCGCGGGCTCCATGCTGCGTCCTCAGAGTCCTCCTTCCTGCTTTCCGCCCAATGCATCACGCCCAGTCCCTGTGTCCCATGCAGGAGACAATTTTTATCATTCTTCTGTGCTTTGTTAAGCAGCTCCACCGCCAATGCCCTGGACCAGCGCCACACTAGACGCTCAGAGCAGCAGCATCCCAACTCCCAGTCACCATCTCTTCTGGATGACAGCCCATCTACCTATCTCTACTGGAGCTTGGAGGAATACTCCAGCCTCTTACAGCTTGAGTTAGATCACTGACCGTGTCCCCTAAACATTCCAGTGGCTCCCCAATTTCTACGGCAACACCTATTTTCTGCCATATTCTGCATTCCTGGCCTGTTCTCTCCTCACTTCATTGGTTTTGCTTCCTTTTCTCCTTAAACGCTGTCTGTAAGTGATGGTAGAAGGGGTGGCACCCGCAGGCCAGGGGATCCCTTCTGGAAAACCTCTGAAGTTGGGGCCACAGCCCAGCCTCCCCCAAGGGTTGCTCCTGGAGGCTCCAGTGACTGCTACCTCTGGTTGGTTGGAAAGACCTTCATCTCTGAATGGCAAGCTTGCATCGTGGTTTGAGACTGCTCCTTTGTACACACCAGAGGAAGTCGTGTACTGTAGATGAGAAGCCACCTGCCGTGGACAGGAGCTGCAGGCAAGGTACCTGACTGCAGGGTCAGACGCGAGTAGAGACGCTGAGCTCAGAGGCTGCTTTCCTTCTGACTTGAAGTATAAAGTTTCAGAGCTTTTATCTCTTTTCATCCTCACAGTATCCTGGGGTGGGGATAAAGATCACTGGCATCTGTGAATGAAGTAACAACCAGCTCCATGAACCCGGACTCATAACTGCAAACTGTGCCACTTTTGCTAGTTGAAGCTTCCAATTTTTTTGCTGTCATGACCTGTGTCCTAAATCTGAGCTGGCTTGTCCCGTAAGGCTAGTAAGGTCCAACCCACAAAGGTAGAACTCCTCTGGCTAGACCCATCTGTCCCTTACAGAAAGCCACTTTGTTTATAAACATGTTCATCACCAGGAAAACAGTGCCGACGGCTTTCTCGCAGCTGGTCGTGGGTCGCAGAGCGACTCACAGAGCTTTCCCATAATGCACCAGTACGGAAAGCCGGAGAGCTCTTCCGAGCTCAGCAATCGTCACTTTACGTAGAGTAGGTTATAGTAGCCGAATGGGAGAATAAATCTACCTCGTATTCCTATTAGCAATGAATGAAGCTACCAGTACCTCCACGCCCTCTGGTAACACTCATTTCATTTGTTTATTTATTAATCAAGAAAAGGAGAAAAATGTCATAACCACCGTAGTAAGCATAAACTATCTTACTGCGATCTTGATTTGTGACTTCCTATTGGCTGATGACGCTGAACGTCTTCTGTTTCTTGCCCATTTGTTTGTCTTCTCAACATGTGGCTCATGTTCAAATTTGGTTATTTGTTTTGCGTTTTAAATATTGAGTTGTCAAATTTTTTCTATGTTCTGGATTCCTATCAGACTCTTCTCAGATATGTGATTTGCAACTATTTTCTCTCATTCTCTGGATTGTCCTTTTCCTTTGTTAATGGTGTTCTTTGAAGCATAAAGGATTTTAATTTGGCTAAAGTTCCTCTTACCTATTATTGATCTGCTTCTTCACTAGTATATTTTGCGTGATGCCTCATAAACGGTGGTTGGTCTAGACCATGCAGGTTGACACTTTCCATGGAAGAACTCTGTTCTTATACTTAGTAAGAGCTTGATCTATTTTGAGCTAACCGCTGCAGATGGTGCAAGTTGCCATCAGAATTCACCCTTTGCTTTGAGAAGCCAGCAAACATCACCAAATCTTTCTTTTTAAAAGAAAATCTTTTATTTATTTATTTATTTATTTATTTATTTATTTGGTACAGCATCTCACTACCCAGCTCAGACTCATAGTGATCCTCCTGTCTCAGCCTCCCCAGAGCTGGAATTAGAGGCATGCACCACCACACCTGGTTCCAGTGGCCCACTTGGCACCCAGGGCCGGCACAGTGTGTGGCACCAGGGATCGAACCTGGATCCTTGCACTTGCCAGGCAGGCGCTGAGATCACTGAGCTATCTCCTCAGGCCAGTCACCCTTTCCCGATAGAACTATACTTTTCCCACTAAGTAGCTTTGTGTCCTTGCACGATAGCAGTTCACCATAGAGGTTTTATCACTTTCTGAAGATCAATTCTGTTCTACTGATCTGTGTGTTTCTGCTCGTCCCAGGACCATTATTATTTTAGCTTGGTGCTATATTTTCAAATTAGGAAATCTTTCTCCAGCTTTGTTCTTTTCTTTCAGAGACTGTTTTAGGAGTTCATCCTGCTTTGTATCACAATACTTATCCATTTCTGCAACTATCACATTGAAAATGTACGGAATACGTGGTCCAGTTTGCATTGCAATTTTAACAATATTAATTTCTTCATCCACGAGCACAGATTGCTTCTCTGCACACTTAGACTGGATTTCTTCCCATAATGCTTTGCAACATTAGCCTACCATTCTCCCACGTACTACTACATTCAGTGGCACTTTTGGTGTTAAATTAACTTTTTCTTAATTTTGCACAGCTCGTCGTGACTGGAGATGCATCCACCTTTTGTGTATTCTTTTATTCTGCAACTTTGCTATATATGTTTATTAACACTAACGTATGCGTGTGGGCGTGTGGGTAGCTTTAGGATTTTCTAGATCACGTCTCTTGAAAATCATGATGATTTTACTACTTTTTTCCAATCAGAACGACCCAGATTTCTCTTACTTCATTTTCTTGCCTAATTGCCCTGCTAGGACCTCCAGTACAGTGTTGAAACAGAAGTGGTGGGAGTTGATAACTTAGGAGGTGAGGCCTTTTGTCTTATAATAGGGGAAAAGAGTTTAGTCTTTCACTACTATGAATGATGTTCTCTGTGGGTTTTCCACAGATGCCCTTTATTGGGCTGAAGGAGTGCTAGGCTAATCCTACTTTGCTGAGTGTTTTCATCATGAAAGATTATCGGGCATTGACAAATGCACCTTCTGCATCAATCGAGAAGATCCTGTGGGGTCCTCTTCCTCCGCACTTTATTCTGCTAATACAGTGTGTGCACTGATTGATTCTTGTGCGGTGGGCCGGTGCTCCGTTTCTGGAACACATCCCACTAAGCCGTGGAGCCTAATCCTTTGAATAAGCTTCTGGTTTTGGTTTGCTGCTATTATCATGACAGACATGCTTGCGACTTGGCAGGAAAGATCTGTGAAAGATGCAGGAGCGGGCCCCAGGGGGGGACAATGAGGGACTTCTCACCACGAGTCCCCCAACAGCTCTGAGAGCAGAGAGGTGTGGAGGAAGTTCCTGGCTCAGACAGGGATCTGAGAAAGTCTTGGTCAGGCTCCTGCAAGGCCCTCCAGTGGCTGCCACCTGTCTGAGACTCACACCAGACAGCAGGGGCCAGTCAGCGTCCTTCTTGTTCCAGTCATTTGCTGGAGCGGCCAGGGAAGGTGTGGCCGAGGGTAGGTCCACAGATGCGCCGCCCTCACGTCTGCTTACTGTGCGCCCAGCAGCCTGTGGCCTTGGTGATCAGAGTGATTTAAATCCATAGTCACCAGAAAGAAGCAGGGGATAAAAATGTGGGAAGCTGGGGTGCTCAGACGTCGGATGCTGTCCCCTGGGGCTGCCTCGACGGTCCACTGCGTGAAACACACAGCGTCCGTGTGCGCGGCCTCCTCAGCGCGACCCCAGCTCGCTCTCTCCAGCTGGTGGGCTGGGGCGAGGAGCCTCACTGCTTGCGCAGGCTGCTTTCTGAGTCTCCTGCTCTAGCGCGGGCATCTGTGATTTGTTGCCTTTCTTACCTTGTAAAGATGGTAATCTCCCAGCCACAGCGAGGGCGGATTTCTGTGATTGATTCTGCTTCACTGCTTGACAGGTCAAAGAGCCTGCAGAGTCTCTGTGCCACCTGGCTGACGTCCCCGTATTCCTCTTCTGTCCCAGGGAAAAGGATGGGACTGGAACAGCAGAAGCAGCGCGTTGTCACACTCCTGCCCGGGGCATCCTTGTGAGGCACGGGCGAAGCGCTGGAGAGCAGCAGGTGTTCCCGCACCCCGTGTCTAAGTCCTGCAGCAGGGCCGGGAAGCCACCACACGCTCACTGGGGCTCTGTGCAAAGCCACCAGCCCTGCTCCCAGTGGCCCACAGAAGGGCGGGGCTGCCGGGCTCGAGGCTGAGTAGGCTCTGGCCAAGCGCCATGTCCCCTTGCACCGCGACCCGAGGCTGGCCCTGTTGTTCCCACGCTCATGCTCTCGCATCTCATTTCCACCAGGAGATTTAATTTTTTTTTTTTTTTACCTGCATTAATTTCACATAGACGGAAACACTTAGATATTCCAGCAAGCAGCTTGTGGAGGCACTGTGACACAGGTTGTGTGTTGTGCACTTGTGGGGAGCACTGAGCACAGAAGCAGAACCATGCACTGAGCCACACCCAAGTCCACTTTTTTTTTGTTTTCATTATTTATTTATTTTTTAAGTTGAGATTTTTTATTTTTTTATTTTTTTTAAATTTTTTCCCATAATTTTATTGAGAAACAAATAGCAATGAGACAGTTTCAAACCAAATTGGTAGGACACTTTCAATAATTAACACATTGCATACATTCTTCCTAGTGGTTAATTGCTGTACAAGATGCGGACATGATATCCTATTTACAAACACCATTAGAACAAATCCTCTATTCATTAAGAGAATGTAACTATATATCTATCCTAACCACTTTGAATACACAGATACAAAATGGACATTCACCTGTATACCCTTTTTTTGTTAAGTTCCATCATTTAAATATTATAGGTGTGTAAACTCAGCAAAATATTCTAAAAGACTCCAGTAGCCCATAATAGTATTGGGTCTTCCACTTGACTGGCAATGTCAGAAATTGTTGACCTGAGTCCCCTACTGCTCAGCATAACACCATAGCTTTACTTCTTATACTTCGTTTTTATACTTTTCTGCTGGATGGTTAAGACCAAGGTAAAGCAGGACCTATGCAACAAGAGTTGTAGCTTTTGGGTCTGATAAGGTCAGTGAAATCCCCTCAGGATTTATCCTGAGATCCTATACCTCGGATTGTAGAACCTTTGTCAGTGACGGCCACGTGGATGAGTTATGGCCATTGCTTGGCCAATGTGCTCTCTGTGAAAGCCTGAAAGAATGTTTTCTCTCCATGTGACTCTCCTTAGGCACACTCGACATCATCGATCACTTTCCTCTTTGGCCCCATAATCTTCTTGATCAGAAAATTTGGGACACTACCGAGTTACATGACGTTACAGTACAAGTTCTCATATGTCCTGAGTCTTAATTGACTTTGGAAGGCTAGGGCCAAAATATTGGCTTTCCTTGCGACCCTCTCTTTTCTCTAATTTTGGTCTGCAAACTTAGGTTGTTAACCCTCCAGAAGAGAAGCTTATTGTTATTACCATACAACTTAGGCTGTTAAGCATAACCTCACTATCTGTCTGAATATCACACATCTTAGGCATAGCATGGAACAGGTATTTTTCATCAAGTATTGATATGTTGAACTTTAAGTCCCTGCAGAATATGATGAAAAACATTTAAAAATTAGAATATATTTTAAAAAATAGGCATAAAGAATTATATACTTCTTATGTTTACACATAAGTCCAAAAATCTAACCATATACAACCTTGAAGCAGGACAGTCCCGCAATATTCCTTTTCCTATCTCCACTTTTTTTTTTTTTGAGACAAAGTCACTGAGTTGCCCCTCCTGCTGATCTCCAGGTGTCAGTTCTCCTGCCTCACTGTCCCAAAGCACAGGGAGCCTGGTACCTGGTACCTCAGCTAGTGTCACTACAGCTGCCTGAGTCTGGTTTCTCACAATGCCATTCATCGGGGCATCTGCTTGCTTTTGTCAAGCTGGAAAATTTCCGAACATAGTCATTCTCAAGCTTTCATTCTATTCATTCTCATTGATTAAAACCCAGAAATCCATTGAAAACTTCCCATTTATTTGCTCACAGGCCAGCGGGAGGATGTTCAGATGTTGGGTTCCCTGCCCAGGGCGGAGTGGGTGATGGTAAATAAGAATAAGAAAAGTTCACTTTCCACACCAATCCTCTCAGGTGTCCCGAGCCCCTGGCCCTGCTCTGCCTCTCCAGTGTGCACTGCATCCTCCGTGATCTGTCACTAATGCTGTTAAGAACATGCAAGGTTCAGAATCTGTATCATAGCAAGCTCATTGCCTCGGAACAATAGCAGTGCTCATGCCTCTCAGGATGACCTTCCAGGGGAAAGCAGGTGCAGAGTGAAGATGTGCAGGAGGTGACCTGAAAAGATGACCTGGAATCTGCCATGTGTAGGCCACGGGGCAGTCGAGGACTGGGAAACAGAGGCAGGAAGGTCTCTCTGTTGAGCAGCCAGATGGTCCTTCTAGGTCCTCCAGACCTCTGAGTTACTGACCAGCTCAACTTCTGCCATTATAACAAACAATATTCCAATACTGCACAGTTTCTCCTCTTACATGTTGTCAGGCAGGTCCCCACTTTGAGTCTCTGGTTACACATATGCTCCCCTCTTCCCACCCCATTTTCCCCAAAGAACCCATGAAACAAATAAAACCTTTGCAGTAGGATCACCTCAGACAGTACATTATGGGAACTGGCTTTTGATTTCTCCTCTCCCAAATGTGAGGTGTTTCCTTCTGTCCCCTACTACATACATGTGTGTCCCTGGCCAATGGAAACTAGGGGCAGCCCCTGCAGCAACCAGCCAGCCTCTAATGCCGGCTCCCCCACCTGGCACCATGTACCAGATGGAATGTGATGGCCCCCCTCCTTCAGAACTGATTGCAAATGGAGAGCCAGCTGGCTGGTGAGTTTAGGTGGGAAATTTTGTAACATTGAAGGCCAAACCTCATGAAGCCTTGGCTTCTGAGTTTTCTACTTTATAATGATGAGAAAGCATGACTGCACAGCTATTCAGTCTTCCTGCCCAGTCCAGTATTTAATAAACCATCTGCGATGTCCACTACTTGTTACCAAACAAGCCCTGCATGAGGTCTTCTCACCCAGCTGCAGGCTAAAGGTAAATGCTCTGGGATATTTAAGGTGGATAGGTGTTGGGCGCTTGAACGCATTAGAGACATCCAGTGTGATGGGTCTGTTGAGAATTAAACCATTGTAATCCAAGCAGTATCTGCAGCTTTCTTAAACAGCAGTGGGCACAGAAGTTTAGGCTAGGAAGTTGTTTGCTGGCTTAATTTTGCAATTCAGGCTCCCACAAGATTGTGATCTGGGATGAAGAGCCCGGCCAGGTGAAGCAGCCTGTTCCAAGCCCCACCCCTACTTTTAGCTCAGCTTTGGCCAAGCACATCGCCACACTGAGATTCTTTCACCTTTTGTGGGAAGGAAGGAAGGAGAGAGGGAGGGAGAGAGGGAGGGAGAGAAGGAGGGCAGGAGGGAAGGAGAGAGAGAGAAAGAGAAAGGAGAGAAGAGGAGAGAAGAGGAGAGGGAGGGGAGGGGAGGGGAGGGGAGGGGAGGAGAAGAGAGAATAGGAGAGGGGAGGAAAGGAAGCAAGTTAGCGCCCCTGGGGTGGCAGCCACAGGCCAGCTGGGGACCGGGCCAGCTGCCGTCTGCTCATCAGGAGGAGCAATAGTCTCCACAGCTGTCTGCTTGTCACTCACCTGCTAGGCACTTTCAGGCCAGTGAACCACTTGGACTTCTTCATCACTTTCTGTAGAAGGTACAATGGTGACCATCACAGGAAGGCCACAGGGATAAAATGGGACATTTCAGTGGACAGCAGCAGTGCCTTCTATTGGAGGCCTCACCATGGATGTAAGAGAACACCATCGTGGTTGGCCTCACTGAACAGGCAGGACGCAGGCCTGGAGGAGGAAGAATTCAAGGAACTGGCCCAGGAGAAGGGGAGCTGGAGCTGGAGCTGGAGCTGGAGCTGGAGCTGGAGCTGGAGCTGGAGCACGGCCCTACAAGGCCGGACCTCGCGGCTGAGCTCTGACTCTGGTGGCCTGCACTGGGAAGCGAGTGGTGGAGGTGGGAACCGGGAAGGTGGCAGCCTCCAAAGCTGGGGCTCTCGATGGCAGATCCCGGTCCCCCACTGCCAGTGGCTGGGCAGGGGGCTAGGAAGACCACAGAGCTGACAAAGACCGCTTAGAGAGTATGACACACACGGAAAGATTGCAGATCTAGAAGATTTTGCTGCGTCCAGTAAAGGACAGCTGCAAATCATCGGTAAATGTTTCATCGCTCTAGTCTCTCACATTTCCTCCTTGGTCCAAAATTGGGAACCAAAGGAGAGAAGCCAATTCAGTGTCCACGGTGCAGAGTCTGCCCCCAGGAGCGGAGACCTGTCAGTGGCCCTGCAGCAGCACACAGGGCAGTGGCTGGCCCCAGGAGTCAGGGTGGGAGGGGAGCCAGCCCTAGAGGGCCTGGGTCAAGCTGTGTAAAACTGAGGGTCAGTAACCACTCTTTATATAAAAGTGGCCATTTTACTTGATACGGCATAATGCAGGAAAACATTTTCAGTCATCTTCGTCTGCCATGTGAGACAGAAACTGAATCAATCTCTGCAGAAATGGAAGAGTTACTAGAGGAGTGGAGACTCACGGGGCATGTTCAGTGCGAGGAGGATTTGGGTGCAGCTAAACTGTCCAAAGATAGAGGGAAGAGATAGAATAATAGAATGAGGGCTCCCATTGGTGGAAATGTTCAAGAGTGATCCAGATCGCCCCGCTTAGCTCAGTACTCTGCTACCATAAACTTCCAACGAAGTTTGTAGTGCCCTGCACCACTGAGATTCTCAGTTTTCGACTTGAAGAGTCTAAATTACTATTTAACATTCAAACCTATGTTATGTCTAAGATTTTCAAGGCTATTACTTAATAGAATGGGGAAGCTTAACTAAATATATGATAATTTTACCTGGTTAATATATGGTCTTGGGCCGGGGAGATAATTCAGCAGCGTAAGCGCCTGCCTGGCAAGCACAAGGTCATGAGTTTGATGCCTGGAACCACAAAAAAAGAAAAGAAAAAGTCACTGTTTCTTTAATGGTTGGGGAGATAGCTCAGCGGTCTAAGGCCCTGTCTGGCAGGTGCAAGAACCCAGGTTTGATCCCCGGTACAGCATGCCACGCTGCCCCAGAACCTGGGTGTACCACGCCGGCTCTGAACTGGGCATAGTGGCGTACACCTGTAATCCCAGTGCTGGGGAGGCTGAGACAAGAGGATCACTATGTGTCTGAGCTGTGCAGTGAGACCTGCATGAAATAAATAAAAATACTTTAAAAAATTTATTCTTCAGCTAAAACTAACTACACTATCAGCCAATGCAATATGTTTGAACATATTAAGAAAAATATAACTCATAATCATTTTGCGACTTAAAAATTTGTACCACCACTCTTCAAATAGAGGAATTATTTCCCTAGCATCTAGCATAAAAGTATATTGAATTCTTTGTTTTTTGTTGGTTTATTTAAAATAAAATTCATCTCCCATTTAATAATGACTCCCTTTATTAAAATATCTAGAAAGAACATCCTTTTCTGAAATTCTTCTTTAGAATCAAACATTTTGCCTGGTCCACAGATTATGGTAAAGGAGAATATGTTTATAGTCACTTGTACTTTCTAAACCAAAGCAATCCCTCAAAAATGAATGATAAAAATAAAGGACAATGGGAATTATTTTAGTATCATCGGACAAATACTGGGATTTGATTTTAACTTCTCATAAATCCCTTTATCACTAATTGACTTAATCATTATTTATTTATTTATTTATTTATTTATTTATTTATTTATTTATATTTGCAGAACTGGGGATTGAATTCAGGCCCTTGTGCTTGTCAGGGAAGCACTTATTCTGCTGAGCCATCTCCCCGACCCTGATCTAATTGTTTTTAATCCTATTGCGACCCAGATTCTATAGTTCCAGCCCATGTACAGGTAACATGAAATAAAGCTGGAGTTTTACACTTTTTGGTAATATTTTTTATTAAAGTCTTAATTTATTAAAGTCTTAATTCTCAGGTTCATTGGTTGGCATCTTTATTAAACACTTAATTCTAGATCACAATATTTAAATATTTTTTGTGTATTGCATAGTATAATGTAGGGAGTACCTGTTTTTTTTTTCCTATGAAGTCAACTTTAAGTGTATTGTTCACATAAGCTGAATTTAAAAGAAATCACTCTGTCAGAACATGAAAATTGACTCCGAGTAAAGAAAACGTCAACATGTGACGAATCATAGAGCATCTCAAAGTGGTGTCCAAAGTAAAGGAGAAGGAGACAGATACCACAGCTAACTGAAAGTGAGTGACCCAGGGATCGCCCACTTTGCATGCTGAAGGGTGGCCCTGTCTGGGCAGCTGGCTGGGGGTGAAAGGAACAAGTCAAGATCACTGTCCAGTGAGAGTCTGATCTGTTCCCATGCCTGCCGAGCTGTCACCAGCACGTCATCCCATGTACCTGTGCCCCTGCCTGTCCTCCTCACAGCAGCCCCCAGCTGGACAGCTGCCACCAGCCCCAGAGGAGCCCTGAAGTGACTGGGTCCTGCCCTAGAAGCTCCCAGCCCCAGGGCTCAACCAGTGTTCGCTCGGTTACAGCTGAAGATGGGTGGCTAAGGAGTGGAGCATCAGGAAGCCGGGGTCTGAATAAGGGTGCATGCGCCCCGAAGTCTGATGTGCCAACAGGGGCCCCAGGCTCTGGCTCCATCTCAGACTCAGTTAGAGGGCCAGTGGTGAATTCTCAAGAGAAAGGGAGAGGGAGGGAGAGATTTTAATCAGCAAGAGAGCAGAAAAAATCATTAAGAAGCCATGAACCTCACCTAGGAGGACAGGGAATGATTCTTGGCCCTCTTGGTCCCTTGTTCGTGCTTCCACGAATCTGGGAAGTATGTGGTCAAGGTCACGGAATGCAGAAGTGGGGGGTGCCTGCCGGAGCCCGCAACACCAGATTCCCAATTAGATGAAAAGGAAGAGTCTGGGTCCTCCCTGGGATTCTGACCATCCATCACCCTGAGGAGAGTTTTCTTTTGTGATAAGAAAAACGATAATCATGTCAGAAATACTTTGTGTGATCTCGGAGCCCAGGAGGGAGTTTTCAATTTGTACCAACTTTGTAGATGAAAAGATCCGCATCTTGGGAGGGGCAGCGTGTGACCTTTCTCGTTTTTGTTTCGGGTCTTCCTTCTTTCTTTCCAACTTTGACAGCTTGCAAAAAGATGGCACGGAAAGGCCCTCTGCATTGGACAGCCCTCCTCCACAAAGAGAGGGAGTGGTCTACAAATTATTTTAACATTGTCACTGGAATTTGAAAAGAATTCAGATGGAGGAGGCGATATCTGGATTTTCATGCTTTTAGTTTTTGCCTAGTGGCTTGCACCTACATTTTCTTTTTTAGCTCAGTTAGAAAGGCATCTTTTTTTGAGCCTAGTAGAACCTTGGGTGATTCCAATGTGTTTGAGATGAACATCATACTCCCAAGCATTTAAAATAAAACCACCAGAAGATAGCACCTCACCTTAGTTACAAGGGCCACTATCTCAAGGACGAAGGCTAGTGAGCATGTGGGGAGAGAGGCTGTCGGGCAGCGCCAGCGGAACTGTGAATGGCCAGAGCCGGTCTGAGGACTAGTATGAGATGCACTCCGAAATTTAAAAAAGAGACTCACCGTATGATCCAGTCAGCCCTGGATGACTTCTGGATGTTTGGCCAAAAATAAAATGAAATTGTCATATGAGATGCTTGCACATCCCTGGCAGCTGTGGCATTGCCACAATAGTGAAGACACGGCATCAGTCCACACGGCCAGCAGTGGGTGAGGAGACACAGACGTGGCACAGCGACATGGCGCTGTATTATTCAGCCATTAAGAAGAAAGGAAACCTGTCTTTTACCGTTCAAAGGATGAAATTGGAGAATGTTATTCTGAGTGAAATGCACACGACACTGAAAGAGAAACACTGTGTGTTTTCTCTCAGATGAGGGAACTGAAAGCCATTAACCTGAAAGTAGACTAGTGACGGCTAGAGACAGAGGGGGGTGTGGTGTGGGCTGGAGGGTAAGGCAGAAGAGGATGGTTAGGCTTTATCAGTGAATACTCTACGCAGGCTCAAAAATGTGATACTCAGCTCCAGTGATATGGACAGTTACTGCTTGTTAATAGGTCATTAAACATAAAGTAGAAATATGCTGTAAACTATAAATCCCAGAAAGATGGCTAGAGAGGGTAAGTGGGAGAAAAGAGGGAGTGTGAGAGGGAAGAAGGAAAAGCAGGAAGATGCTTGGCATCATCTCGGTGCTGCTCACGTTGGAGGACACAGTCCGTGGTTCCTGACCACCATCGCCTCAGGCCCAAGGAAGGCAAAGGGTCACAGTGAAAGGCGCGGCGGAGCCAAGCTGGTGATCTAGAGGAGGCCAGGAAGTGCAGAGAGAGAAAGGACGGGGATCAGGGCCTCCACGTGGGCTCTGCGGGGCTCCTTGGAGCCTTGTCCTTGGGGTGGTTATGGAAGTTCCATTGCACAGGCGTGGTCGATCAGCCTTTGGTGATCAAACTCAAATCTCTAGCTCCTCTTGGAATTAGGGTTTGATAGGTTGGTGTTGGCACCGCCCCCCCCTCCCCCAGAAAATCTCAAACGTTTACTCAAACCTTGGTCTTGTCTTTCTTCTCCCCTCCCCTCCCTTCCCCTCTCATCCTCTCCTCTCCCCTCCTCTCCCCTCCTCTCCTCTTCTCTCTTCTTGCTCTTGCCAAGCAGGAACTTACGCTGCCGAGTGCTCCCCCTGGCCCACGTCTGCTGTTTCTTGGGACCAGCCACCAGCCATTCCCGCTACCTAGTGCTCCTCCCTACCAGGCGGCTCATTATCTTACAAAGGCATTCCTGTCAAGCCACTGATTCTCAGGATTTTAGGAGTTGTGCATCAAGAAATTGGAGAGAAGAACAACAGATATCTATTTCATATTAGGACACTTCAAAACAGCGAGCTAGAGCTAGAAAAACTGAAGGGTCTGAAAAGCACCATGTGGATTTGGACTTGAAAGGATGACATTAGAATGAAAGAAAGTCCTTTTCAGCCCGGAGGATATATCTCACCCCAAATACCACTTAGCCATCAGTCCACAGCACAGCATAGCACAGCACAGCACAGCAGGGCTCTGCCAAGAGCTAACAAATGCATTGTTTTGCTGGAGACTCCGGTTCACTGAAGCCTTTGATCAAGGAGATCGTAATGGAAGACAAGAGGCAGGACCTCCTGCAAGGGAGCTGAAGCAGAAGTAGATTCCATAGTAAGTATTTAACTTTTCAAACTGTTTTCTTTAGCAGTGCTAGGGATTCAGCTCAGGGGATTTGGACTGACAACATTAGGCTACTTCTTTTCTTTTCCTTTCTTTTCTTTTCTTTTCTTTCTTCCTCCCTCCCTTTCTTCCTTCCTTTCTTTCCCCTCTCTCCCTTCTTTCCTTCTTTTCTTTCTTTTTCGACACAGGATCTTGCTAAGTTGCCCAGGCTGGGCTCAAACTTGGAATTTTTTTTGCCTCGGCTTCCCAGAATGCTGGGATTACAAGCATGTGCTATTGTGAAGTGACCATACCTTTTGTGTAATATTTTATTCCTTTACTTAATTTATCAAGTCTTCAAAATCTGCTGTCACTAAACCTTTGTTTCTGTCACTATTGATAGCGCTGTAGGGAACAATCTGTGGACATGTAACTTTATGCTTTATAGCATGTGCTAACTTTATATCCAGCTAATACTTGGCATTTGTATGAATGCAGGCAGCTCATCCTGTGGTGGGCTTGTCTCCCCAGGTTCGGTGTCAGGCTTGTCTCCCCAGGCTCAGTGTAATTACCCCTAATGGACATTCAACTTGACTCACCACATCTATGACCTTTGCAGAGTAGAGAAAATCCAGTGCTGCTGATTAGAAGTGACAAAAACTGGTGAAAACAGTAGCAGGGGAAATAGCAGTTGGCAAGGAAATTCCCATGGACGATTCGCCACTTGAAGTCTGTAAGATGCATTATCCATTTCCTTTTTCTCCACTAGTTTTAAATGGTTAAAATTTAGCTTAATGGCAGCACTGATTTTAATTTCCTATGGTAAGTATTTTATTAGTGATCATACTTTTTCTGTAATATTCTATTCCTTTACTTAATTTACCAGGTCTTCAAAAGCTGATGTAAGGGTTAGGGTAAGGGTTAGGTTTAGGGTTAGGGATAAAAAAAAAAGCTGATGTCACTAAACCTTTGTTTCTGTCAGTATTGATAGCACTGAAAGGAACAATCTGTAGATATGTGACTCTATGCTTTTTCTTTCTTTCTTTTTTTTTTTTTTTGCAATTATCCCTGGATAAATTAATTACAGGGGAGATTACTGCATCAAGAAGCATTAATCTGGGGCCGGGGAGATGGCTCAGTGGAATAAGTGCCTTCCTGGCAAGCACAAGGGCCTGAGTTCAATCCACAGTTCTGCAGAAAAAAAAAAAAAAAAGAAAGAAAGAAAGAAAAAGAAAAACAAACAAACAAAACCCCAGAAGCCTTAATCAACTCGTGGCTGGATGACTCATATGTGGCGTCACCATAAAGGTCAAATGACCACCCAGTGTGAGCTCTACGTGCTCCTTGGAGACGTCCTGCTTGCTGCAGTCCGGGAGTTCACCCACCTCTTGCACTTCAGCGCTGCACTGCTTCATTCGTTGCTGCAAAATTGCTTCAATTTGCATTTGCTTCCTCACTACTGAGGATTAACCTCTGATAACTGTTGCTTACTATAGAAATTTCTTTATATCTGAATTGTTTCACAGCAGAATGTATTTTCACTTAAACTCACTCATCCTACTTCTGGTCACGCATGAGTCTCTTCCAGCATTGGGTATTTTTATGACAAGGAAAGAGATCATGTATATTTTATTTTACTTTATGTATTTAGTATAGGGTCTCACTATGCAGCTTGGACTTAGAGTGACCCTCCTGTCTTCTGCCTCCCCAGCACTGGGATTACAGGTGTGTGCCACCACGCTTGGTCTCAGCGGCTGGGCCCTAGGGGCGGGGCCAGCTCCAGCATGTGGTGACAGGGATCAAACCCTGGTCCCTGTGCATGTCTAAGCAGGCATTTAATAGGCTGAGCTATCTCGCTGGCCCAAGATCAGGTATTTTAGGTAAAACCATTAGGCCGTCACATATATTTAATATGGCAAGTAACGTAAGTGCCTCCTAAGAGACACTTTTAAAATAAGTATTTCTAAACTTTCAACAGTTGCCAGAAGAAATGCAAATTAAAACTAAGGACCATGAGCAGGGATTTATGCAGAAATGATGGAGATCACAGTGAGAATTAAAAGCATATTCCAGGAGGTCAACATCAAGGTGATCAAATAAACGAACAGTGAAATAAGTAGTGCAAAGGTTAAAGCTACTGGGAGAAGCAAAATAGACAAGGAGAAGGAAATGGAAGGGGTACAAGGATAATGGCGCAGAAGGCACGAGAAGCTCCAGGACAGGACTTGCAGCCGTGCGTACTCCAGAAGGCAATTTCTCCTCACACCCCACCCTACAATCAGTAGAAGGAGAGATTAGGAAGGGACCTCAACCGAAGCAATGCCGTTCAATAATCACTGTGGCTGGCAGTGACCTCAGTCTGTCCGTTGGTAACCTGAGGGCTACGGCTGTCAAACACGCTCCCTGGGTGAAGTGGGACTGCCTGGGCCTCAGGCGGCTACTTCAGACTGCAGAGAGGTGGACTTGCTCCCCACAGAAAGGAACTTCTCACAGCTCCGGAGTCTGGGAAGTCAGGATCCAGGTGCCCAGACTCAGTGTCTACGGAAACCTGCTTTCTGATTCTGAGGTGGCACCTTCACGCTGTGTCCCCATGGAGCGGAAGTGACCCGGAAGCCAGGAGGCCTCTTTTATGAAGGCACTAATCCCATTTCAAGATTCCACTCTCAGGATACAACCAACTCCCTAAACCCCTCCTCCTAACACCTTCACGTTGGAGCTTATGTTTTAATACATGAACTTTGGAGAAGCACAAATATTCTACAGCAGGTTCCATAGATTGTACACACTTTAGAAAGTGGAAGCAAAACAGAAAAGGAAGAAGAAGTATTTCTATAATTCGACAAATCCAGAAAAATTGGACCCAAAATACAGAGTATTAGAACATCGTAGAAAAAGGAACGCCCTCACACTTCACCCAGGTCACACTCCTATTTTCTGTTTCATGCCAGGGAAGCCACACAGAGGGCTGCTGGCTCACCCTTCCCCCTGAAGAGCCACGTGCCCATGTGACTCAGATTTTAACCCCACGAGGGCACTAAGCCTATTTTTAGCCAAGGTACCAGTAACCTTGTGGCCCAGTTGGAGGAGTTCCTTCCATCCACGATCTGGTTTCTTCCTGTCATCTGACCATGGTGGTCACATGTGCTTGCTCCCTCCCTCTCCTCCCCTTCACTTCCACCTCCAGAGTCTCTTCTTATTATCTCTCTTTTATGCAATTTATGTTTTGGGTCTCTCAGAGCAAGCAACCACGTGATATTTAGTCTCCATTTCACTTCACGTCGCAGTCTCAAAGTGCATCCATTTTCCTTTGAATGTCTCAAGTTTTTCCTTCTTTATGGCGAGGTGGTGTGCCGCCATGTGCAAATACCACACTCCTCTCTCCATTCCTCTGTTGTTGAACCCATAGGCCGCCCCCAGCTAGATCTATTAAGACTCGTGCTGCAGAGCACATGGGCTTATTCTGCCCCAGTCCGCCTCATTCTTCGTACATAGGTCTGTGCACTCTGTCCTTGGTACCTATCTGGCTTTGGCAGGGTCTTCACCTGGCCAGGTATCCCTCTTTCCTTTTTTTCCTTCCCTCCAGCACAAAAAAAGTCTGTCCTTGTTATGCCTGCAAACGTAAAGGCCAAAATAAAGCTAACAACACACCATTTCTTCAAGGACGAGGATACAATCTTGAATGTGGCCAGATAGCCTTCCGAGGCTCCTCCTGCTTCTCTGTCCCATTAATTTTGGGGCTGGCTGTGCTTTGTCAGAAACAAGCTCCTTTCTGGGTGAATGGTCATGGAGCTAGTGAAGCAGAGACCTCCGGGATCGCACAAGTAAAGCAAACAGAATCTACGCGATGAGCTTGGGCTGGTCATGAAACCAAACAGCACCAGGAGCAAGACAGCACAGTGACACAGCAAAGCAGAGAGGAGTGGGCAGGACTCTGGTGCCAAGAGCTGCTGACACGCATTACTTAAAATACTCTTTTCAAAAAATTATTAAAAGTGCAGAAAGAAGCGTGGAACAGAAGTGTAAAAGAATTCAGTCTATCAGGGCAATCCCCGAAGAAGTCTCGATGTCATTAGAAGACGTTAGGTCACCTATGGTAGCTGAGTCTAGAGAGCTGGAAGGAGCCTGGTCTACTAGTCTAGGGGTCAGGATCTCATCAAGTGAAGATGATCAGCAACGAGGCAGGGAGGACAAGAAGAAGAAAACAGTAATAAATGAGGCAAACAGTTCCCTTGAGGGGCTCAAAGGCAGATAGATGTCAGCTAGGAAAAGAAAAGAATCGAGTGCACAAAGCGGTGGAGACATCCCAGCCTGAGGAACGGAAAGGCGGGAAGGCTGTAGAATGAAACAATGTGTGGAGATGGGAAGAGATCTTGGCAGGGCACGGGAGGGTTTTTTATATATTAATTTTATTGAGAAAGAAGTAGCAATGAGATAGTTTCAAGACAGGTTAGTAGGACAGTTACAATAATTAATACATTGCATATTGTTGTCTTTGTAGTAGTTATTCAGAGGACAAGATGTAGACATGATATTTTTTCTAAACACTATTAGTTCAAAACTTTCTTCTCATTGAACTAAAAGAAAGTAGCTGTATATCTATCCTAACTATTTTGTACATACAGATACAAAATGGTCCTTCAAAAAATTTTTTTAAAAAAAGATCCTCCATTTATATCCCCCTTCTTTGGCTTACTTTTTTCAGAGATGGGTGTTTCACTGCCATTCATATATTGTAGATGGAAGTTTTTTGGAGGTGATGAAGCCTTTCCACTCAGTCAGTGGTAGGAGTTACAGAAGTGGCATAAGTTTGTTCTTATGCCCACATCACTTGTGTGTACTTTTCCAAGTAAGTTTCATGCTTGGAAATTGTATCACAATAAAAATGAATGAGAAAATTTTTCTTAGGCAGTCATTTTGCAGAACTAAAACAGGAACAAAAGATTTTCCTGTGTTAGCAGTGACAGGAAACTCAAAATAGCTTGGAAGGTGTTAAGATTCTTTTGGTTCTGTCATCTCAGGTTCTGTGAGCAGTGGACCAGTGATCCTTAACACTCTACATCTTCCAGCTCTCTCTAGCGATGGCCTGATTTCAGGAAAGAGAAGTCCCTTATCACGAGATGACTGGGACTGTCACCTTCACCCATCTACCTCCTACTTCAGCATCGTGTCATTCAGGGCCCTTCTGCAGAGGGTGGCAGGGTGTACCTCCTGAACTTCACCTTTAAACAACCCAAGTGGACAGTGGGCGTGAGGCTCACAGCAAGAAATCCATCCAGAACCGTTCTGGAAAATAAAGTCCAGACCTTTAGGAGAAAGCACAGAGCCAACGTCTTGACGTTCTTGGGACAGCCAGAACTAAATGCGTACGTGCTTTTCACTTAGCAGGAAACTAATTTTCAAATTTATTCTAGGAACAGGATTCTTAGCGCTTCCTATTTCCCACTAGTGTCCTGACAATAAGGCCAGATTTGGTTCTAGTTTTATCATATTATCTACAACACATGGCAGCACTTTAAATCAAGGTAGGGTGCTGTCCTTGATCCTACTAATAAAACAGGGCTGTCTTTTCTCAGACTCTGTGGCTCCACTTTCCACACAGCTTAAACCTTGTGACTGGGACAGGAACTTTTATTGGCGCCTACCAGAACAATCTGTGTTTGAATCAATTTCCTGGCTTGCATTATAAACTTTGTGGATTTCTACACAAGCAATTTGGGAAAAAAGCAAGCTCTAATTAAATCACTTGACCCAAGAATCTCTTTAGGTTCAAAGGAAAAGAAGTCCTTCCCCCACTGAAAAGCCACCAGCGACGCTGGGAGCGCTCAGCGTAATGGGATTCATCTTCGGTCTAGCAGCAAATCACACCTGCTTGGCACTTAGGTTAACAGGGCATGTGTCCTGGCTTATCTTCCACACTGAGGTTTTGTTCCAACATATTTTATCATGTGATTTTGATAGCTATTGGGAAATAAAGCATCCTCACCCTACCACTGTCCTAACAAGCATTTATTTTCGTATCTGTCTGCATTCTTGTGCAGGTGCAGCGGTTGGAAGAACTCCATTTCCTGGTCACAGTGCATGTAAGGATCTCAGGACTCAGGGCAGACCGTTCGGATGCTGCCAGAGTCATCAGCATGCTGGACTTCACTGCAGAAAAGCCAAAAGCTCTCACTTCCTTGTCCTGCTCAGATAGCATTGAGTAAACTTCTCCTTCTTGGTATTAGACCTTCAAGGAAGATTTGTACGCATAGTGTGGTTGGGGGAGAAGGTCTCGGTGTCTAGGAAATGCGGTGAATGGGATCTCGTTTTTATTGTTTTAGCTTGGAAAATGTGATAATACCATTAAAATGTCATCAGAAACATAAATATCTACTACTGTCACCGTATCCACAACTATTTAAGAGTTCTAAGGAACATATTTGCAAGTCGTACTTACAAAGTTCTTACAACTGAACAAATGAAATTGTACTAACTTGAAATAGTATGCTATCAGGGAAAAGGAACATTTGTCAATAATTTGATATCTTTTGCTATCTTATCTAAAAAGCTCTTTACCCAGCTTGGTATATTTATTTAAATATTACAACCTTTAGTATTTTATCTGCTATACTATATGTAACTATTTACATTCAGTTGTATTTTTATACACGTTGGCCCATTTTTATATGGGGTTTTTAAAGAATAGATACCAAAAATAATTTTTTTAAAGTTGTAAGTTTAGTTTTTTGGCCAGCTCGGCCTGCCCTGAGGGTGGGGCTGGCGCAGCATGTGGTGCCTGGGATCAGACTACGGTCCTCTGCACCTGCCTAAACTTGCCTAAGCAGGTGCATTAGACTGCTGAGCCATTTTGCTGGCCCATAAGTTTATATTTTTGATGTTTCATAGTATAACTTTTCAAAGTTATAATCTTGAAGCACACTGAAGAAATTATAACTTGTGATCGGATGTTGAGATTCACCTGACCTTGAAAATGGAGATAGAGAAGGCCTTTTACGAGTCAAGGAAAAGTTTTGGATTTGTGTTCTGTTTTCCAGTAAAATTTCGTGTAGCCAGGGTTCCCTGTGATGGGAACTTCGTGCTGTGGTTCTGCTCTGCATGGTGAAGTTGTCTTTTTAAGTTTTCCAAGTTTAATCCTCAGCTGGCTAAAGGTTGAGGTGGCATGAGAGGCACTTTTCTAACATTGTTTCTTAAAATTTATTTTTACTAGAACATGTTTGCAGTGCCTTATGTTTGTGTTCCTGGTTTGTAGGCGGCTTATGCCGAGCTTCCTGTCTGAGGACTCAGGACATAGGAGAACTTGTACTGTAACATCCTGCAACTCAGTGGTGTCCCAAATTTTCTGATCAAGGAGATTGTGGGGCCACAGAGGAAAGTGATTGACGATGTAGTGTGTGCCTAAGGAGAGTCACATGGAAAGAAAACATTCTCTCAGGCTTTCACAGAGTGCAAATTGGTCAAGCAATGGCCGTGACTCATCCACACAGTTGACACTGACAAAAGATCCACAAGGCATTGTACATGGTTCCAGGGTAAATCCTGAGGGGATCTGACTGACCTTGTCAGATATGAAAGTTACATTTTTGTTATATAGGTCTTGCTTTATCTTGGTCTTAACCATTCAGCAGAAAAGTATGCAAACAAGGTATAAAAAGTAAAGCCATATTAATGTGCTGAGCTGTAAAAGGCTCAAGTGAACAACTTCTGACATTGCCAGTCCTGCGGATAACCCACTACTATCATGGACTACTGGACTCTATCGGATTGTTTTGATGAATTCACACACCTACAATATTTGAATGGCAATGGAACAAAATACAAAGCTACAAAAGAAAAAGCATCAGAGTACTGCACAAATGAATAATTTGATACATGAAAGGAGCATCACTTTATTTCATTTTTTGATTGATAGAGAGTAATTGTAGTAGAGAACAAACTTTTGTGACGTATATACATTTTGTGATGGCCGAGCGGAGCTCACGGGCACGTGCACTGCTCCACAAGCTTATATTTTGTGTGTGTGATGAAAATCGTACATTTAGTGATTCAAGAATGCAGTGCGGTTTCGTTAATGTCAATCACCACACAGTCACTCACAGTGCAACGGAGCCCCGCCCTTCTTCCCGCCCTCTCTCTGATGCGTTGCACGCTTTGGCCAACGTTTCCCCGGGGCTCTCATTTCCTGGCTGGAAGTGTGGTGATGACCTTTGTCATTTCCACTTCTGTTAGTCTGACTCTCTACACTTCACGTAGGAGAAGAGTATATGGTCGTTGTTTGCCTATGCCTGGCTTAGTTCACATAAAATGATGTCCTCTAAGTTTATCCATGTTGTAGCATGTGCCAGAATTTCCTTCTTTCTTAACGCTGAATAATTCATTATGAGTGTATATGTGTGTGTATGTGTGTGTATATGTGTGTGTGTGTGATTTTTTCTTTAGTCATCAGAAAAGCACAATTGTTCTAGAAGAACACTTTATGGTTCAGTACTGGGGACTGAACTCAGGGCTTTTACACTGAGCTGCATCCCCAGTCCTTTTTACTGTCTTTGTTACCTTTAAATTTAGAGACAGGGTCTCACTAAATTGCTGACTTTCCCAGGCTGAGCTGCAATGTGCAGCTCTTCTGCCTCGGCCTCCCTGAGTCTTGGATTACACTGGGGGTCACCGTGCACAGCATCAGCTGAGAGTACTCGAGCAAGCCCCTTACAGGCCGCCCACAGGAAAGCATACTTTCACAGCTTTTTAAGAGATCATTTTAAAAATATGTTGGAGTCAATTTGACCTTTGTATAAAAATCATCGGAGAAGGTTGGGTCACTGGACTTTGTAGCCTCGTCTTGTCTGAAAGTCATGAGGACAGCACATGACATCTAGAGGCTGTCACTCCAGTGGCATCGGTATGCTAAGGCCTACAAAGAATGGGGATGCTCATTTGCAGTATCTTATATAAAATAATGACTATGATTAAAAGGATAGTTTGAAGACTATTTCATGGTCATAGTCAAGGTAATATTCTGGGAAGTCTTTACAATAGTTGATCCCTGTTATTTCAGGTCAGTATCCTAATTAATTAATTTAAAAACAAGATGTTACCACATAGCTCAGGGTGGCTTTGAATGTGCCATCCTCCTGCTTCAGCCTCCCAGATGCTGGGATTACAAGTGTGCACCACCGCATCTCGCTTAGATCAGTCTACTTTTGATTTTTATCTGTTATCAATGTTAATTCATGGCTCGCCTGATTCAACTTTCCCTCATTTCCTTGTACAGCAGTGACAAAGTTCTTGTCTATAGGCCCCACTCTTCTCTCCTCTGCTGGCACTGAGACATCTTAACCACATTCCTGCTTCGCCATCTACTCCCTGTGAACCTCAGCTAGCACAGGCGCTCTAGGGTACTGCAAAATGGGGAAGGAGCTGGACTCCCCATTTCCTGTCTGCCTGCTTCTTTTCCTATGGGCTTCCTGCTCCTATAAGACTCCCCCCAGGAACATCTCCTTGGCACTAGAAGTTCCTTCCTGTAGAAGTTGTTGCATTCAGTTTCTGTTTTCCCCACCAGCAGGGGGTGCTCTTTTTGTAGACCTCTGGTTTCCACCCAAAGGGCTCCCTTCCAAGCTCATCACTGGTTTGAGGGAGCACGCTTCTGCATGTATCTATTGGATCATGGAAGCATGGCCTTGTGTATTGGGGTTCACTAGAGGAAAAGATGTAATAGAAAATATATGTGTGATTATTGAAAGGATTTACTAGGTGGGCTTCCAGGATCTAAAGCAGAAGAGTCCAGTGGCCACCTGTCGGATTGGGTGGAAGAATGTACTGGCCATCTGCATGCTGGGGCAGGAGGAGAGCGTTGAGCATTGAAAGGCTGCAGCTTCCTGCAGGGCATAGATGAGAGTCTCCGGAACCTGAAGGGGCTGCACTGCAGGCTTGATGAGTCTGCCCTGGAAGCCTGAGGGAATCGCAGACAAACATCCCAAGGCAGTGGAAAAGGTGGAAGCATCTCCAGAGGAAAAGGGCAGACTTCTTCCTTCTTTCTCTTTTTATTTTATCAGACACAACCTACCAGTCACATGATACACGTCTGGTGGGTCATCCTTCTTTACTCTGGTGTCTACAAGGACATCATTCATCACCCAGAACTTTATTAACCTGCTCAGCGTGAAGGACCTAGATTCAATCCCCAGTGCCACAGAAAAGGTAAATGGTAAATGCTGTGGTTGGGGGCTTTTGCAAGGGGAACAACACAGGGCACATTTTATAATATTATTTCATAAGGAGTCACCCAGGAATCATATACAAGAAGTGCAGGAAATCTGTCCACACACTAAACACTAAAGAAGCCAGCTGAGGTCCTGGATCCTACTACCCTGTCTGAATCCAGCTGAAATCCTACAGCTCATAGCTATGCCTTCCACAAGTTCAACTGAAGGCCCAGCGCACACAACAAAGTCTCATGCAGGCCTACTTCATGGATCTGTGCTGGAAAGGCCCCTAGTTCAGTGGTGGAAGCTAGAAAGTCTGGGCAGTGGGATGAAGGATCTGTGCCAGCAGGCTGAGGGATTTGAACTGAAGCCAGAAGTGATGCTCAAGGTAAGGACCCAGAGCCTCCTGAAAGGTACCACAGCCATCCTCAGCAACAGCGAGGTCCCGAGCTCCTCCAGCGATGAGGAAAGCTGAGTTCCCAACACAGAAGCCAAGGCAATAAGCTTCTCCATGAGGCTGAGCAGGGCACCATCTTACCCTCCAGAGCCAGTAAGTGAAGCTCAAGATGAGGAACAGGGTGCCTCCTAAATGAACCACAGCCATTCTCAGTGACAACAAGGTCCCAAGCTCCTCCTCCAGTGAGAAAAATGAAGTTTATTGGGAACGACAGCATAGCAAGGTCCTCCGGAAGAACAGCCTAGGGGAACCAATGGCTTCCAACAGCTCCAAGAGCTTCTCCAAACAGCTTCCCTAACAGTCTCTTGGCAACTTCTCCTCTTCTGCTGTTGGCAACAGTCCCCAGGTGTGCCTCCCACACCCGGCACCATGCTAGTTCAATTCACCTGGCGGTAGTAAGTTGACCACCAGTTAGAAATCTATACAGGGAGGTATTGTCTTTGGAGACTAAGAAAGATTTGCACTGTATAAGGAAAGATTTTAATTGGCATTTTCAAGCATGAAAATTTCTTATTTTGTAGAAATATCTAGGTCTAGCCAGTTAAATCTGAAATAACCTTCCATTTGAAATTACAGCAAAAATAAATGTAAAAGTGGAACATAAATTTGGATCTGGGTCATAATGCCACAGTGGTCAAGAGAATAAGTCCTTATCCCTAAGATCTTCAGGCCTTGGATTCTGGTTCTTGCCTTAACTCACACGCAAAAGTGACATTACAGATGTGCTTACACTCGGGCGTGAGGTATAGGGATGGTCTTGGCTAGCCAGGGTGCGCCCTAATAATCATATGACTCTCCAAGAACACGGGGCCTCCCAGAGCAGCCATAATCAAGAGCATGTAACTGAGAAAGGTCAGAGAGTCAGTGTGCTGCCGGCCCCGAAGACTGAGGAGGAGACCGCAAACCAAGAAAAGTGGGTGGTCTCCAGAAACTGGAAGAAAGGTATGAATTCTTCCCCAGACTTTCCAGCCATGAGAACTCCTCATTTGACCTAGAGAGACCTATGTCCGCCTATAACCGATTGCACTGCCAAATAAGCAATTTCTTTTGTTTTGAGCCACTAAATCTGTGGTGGTCCATCAAGGCAGCAACTGAAAGTACTAGAGAAAAAGCATTAGGTGGTACTCCGTTCTCCTCCCAGTGAAATCAGCCCAGTGGCTGGTTTCAACAACAGCAGTGAAGATATTGTTTGAATTCTCATTGTATGCATGCAGGGCAGTAACAGCAGGTCCACCATTTGTATTTGTGAGCACATCTTGCTCTAGAATTTGATGGTTGTTTTTTTCTATTGTTCCTTACTTTCTGAGAGCTGCTGTTCCTTCTTCAAGTATGCAGCAAATAGCTCCAGGCACCAGCAGTGCAGGCAGAGTTGGTCACATTCTTGCAGGTGTCTTGAGGGACATCTGGGGGGGGGGGCTAGCTCGTGAGTAAGTGGTTAAGTGGGTCACTCAGTGAGGACCAACTCCAACACCCACAGCTATGGGTTTTGAGGCTTTCTCTTGTAGCCCTAGGTTGATTCAGAGCCCCGTCCCCTGTGTGGAGCAGGGTATAAAAGTCAGGGGGATATTTAGAGGCAAGAATATGTGGATCTCGTATTCTCATTGTGTCCTCCTTGTGCAGCCTAAGGCGTGGAGTAGAAGCCACTTCCCTAGCCTTGGCAGAAGAAGGGAAGCAGCCACAAAGACAGTGTCCAGGGTACATGCAACAGAGCAATTCCACTCACCTCGACTTTCTTACAAAGGGGGAAGCAGGTTACTTTCAGCTGTAACAAGGGCCAAGTTAGAAAAACTGAAAAATAATCCATAGCCTGTGGCCTTCACCTTGAGCCCCGTGGTCTAGCTGTCAGCCAGCTGGTGCAGACGTCCAGGCTGTGCCTGGTGGTAATGGCTGTTTTGGTCTGAGTTTTGAAGCCACAGGATGGACAAGTTGGAAATAAAGACAGCGGTCACGGGTGGTAGTGCTCGATACAAGCAAATAGGCAGCAAATCCACAGCCTGAAGACTTCCTGTGGCTTAAAGCTTGCGTTTTGCATGCAGGGTGGATGACCCCACCTACAAGGAGACTCCTGAGGGTCCTTCTCTTGCCTATGCTGCCCCACATGCTAGGCCTGAGAGTTGAAACCTTGGGCCTTGGCAGCCGGGCAGGGCTGGAAATAGCAGGGCCTGGTGTCACAAGCCTTCAGTGCAGCCTTCCTGACACACACTGCCCTCACCCTGTGGCTCGTGCTCCCTCAGCCTCCTACCATGGGGGCCTAAGTCACGCCCACAGTGGCTGATTTGCATGTGCGAGGCCCTTGGAGGAAGTGGACTGGCCTTGCGCATCTTGTTTCTCAAAGACCAACCACGAGGACAAATGGCAGAAACTCAGGAAAAATCAGCCATAGAAAGAAGGTTAGTTTTCCATTCCCAGACCGCACCAGCTTTGGGTTGGTAGCAAAAGAGCATGGATCGTGGCCATCTGTTGGATGTTGTATTCACTTATAAATTTGGGATGTGTTTTGTGCCTGTCTGTGCCTGGAGAAGGATCTGATCCTGACTTATTGTTTGTCTGAAGTGGTGAAGATTTTATGACCAAAATGTGCAGAATTATGAACTGCTTATAAGAGCAAGAAAGTTCTTTGTTCATTTCTCTAATTTGTGTCTTGTTTATTTTGGTGGTGTTTCAGTACGTACTGTTTCTTAGGTCTTAGGGTGTTTATTGTAGACGTTTAATATTTGGAGTGGTCTGTCTTCTTGTGCCTAGACATTCCTCTGGGATAATATGGGGCAGAAATATGTAAAAACAACAACACATTTTGGTTTAGAGTTATGAAATACCATAGAAATCAAAATGTTTAGAACATTGTGTATTCCTAAAGCCAAGATGGCATTTGCCTCTGCTACCATGCAATTACTGGAAGGTAAAACAATAACTTGATAAATAGAAAGAAGAAAAATGCTTTTATCAGATGAGACAAAATGAATACTTTCATCTTTATAGGACTTGTTTTGATTGAAAATTTCTCCAACTCATAGCTCAGCAGACTAAGCACAGGGACCAGGGTTCCAGGCCCAGGACCATATGCTGCACTGGCCCCAGCCCCAGATACCCTGAGCCAGTGACTGAATCTGGGTGTGGTAGTACACACCTGTAATTCCAGCTTTAGGGAGGCTGAAACCAGAAGGGTCACTATGAGTCTGAGCTGCCTAGTGAGATCCTGCACCAAATACATAAAGAAGAATATGAAAATTACTCCAATTCAACTTTGAGGGGAAAGGAAAGAAATGATTAAATAGATTATTGCTATACAATTAGAAAAATTTCTTTGAGTCTAAGTTCAGAATAGAACTCATGAAATTTTTCTTAACATTGCAATAGTTTATTTTATTTGTTCAAAGCTCACACTGCAAACATTAATCCATTCCTGGGCTTTGATTCTGTGGGCTCCTATCACATATTACAGAAGAGCAAACTCTGACCCATGGGTGTGGATGAAGGCTAAAGGCTCAGGATTAGTCACAGGGTAGTTTTTAAACCTCTACAGCCCAGAACACGGTAGTCACAGGTCCTTTAGGCCTTTCTGGATGTCCCACAGGGCATCTGCACTGTTCTTGAGCTGAGCGGCCTCTGCATCCTTCAGCTTCCAGTTGATAATGCTGGTCAATCCCCGAGCATTCAGAATGCAGGGAAGGCTCAGGAAGACTTCATTCTCAATGCTGTACATGCCCTTGACCATGGGTGATACTGGGTTAATCCTGGATAGATTCTTCAGGATGGACTCAGGAAGATCAGCCACACTCACGCCGATGGCCCAGGTGGTGTTCCCTTTTAGCTTGATGACTTCGTAGGCACTTTCAGCCACCATCTTATGCCCTTCCTTCCAGTTCTCACTATCATTGTCCATGCCCATTTCCAGATTCAGGTCCTGGAGGGAAACACCCATATATTCACTCCACTCCAGACGGCAACACTCAGGTCCCCATGCTCTCCCAGAATCCACCCGTGGCAGCTGCTAGGATGAATTCCAAGCTTTTCAGCCATAAGATAGAAAAATCAAGCTGAATCCAGATTGCATCCGCTTCCAATCACATGGTGCTTGGGCAATCCACTTAGTTTCCAGGTGACATAGGTAAGAATGTCCACTGGATGGAAACCACAATGATGATGAAGTCAAAGCTCTACTTGACAATCTGAGGAACAATGAACTTGAAGACATTGACGTTTCTCTGCACCAAATTGAGGTGACTCCCCCCTTCTTGATGATGGACTCTGGCAGTCGCCACCACAATCTTGGAGTTTCCAGTTACAGAGTAATCTTAATCTGCCCCAATTTTAGACGTCTGAAGAAACAACCTTCCATGCTACACATCCGTCATTTCTCCTTTGAGTTTATCTTGCAAGACATCCACAAGTGCAAGTTCATCAGCCAGAGACTCCCAGAATGCTCATAGCATGCGCCATACCCACTTACCCCACATCTACTATGGTGATCTTGTTGTTTGGCATCCCAGCATCCTCTTCTGCGACAGGGGCGATGAGTTTCTTCTTCTTCTTTTTTTTTTTTTTTTAAACATTTATTTATTTATTTATTGTGTGTGTGTGGGGGGGCCAGCTCAGCCCACCAGGGGGCGGCACTGGCTGGCATGTGGTGCTGGGGGATGAACCGCGGTCCCTGTGCTTTGCCAAGCTTGTTCCAAGTAGGTGCTTTAGACTACTGAGCCATCTCGCCAGCCCCGATGAGTTTCTTCTTAAGGGCTGCTATTCTACACCTGCGGGATGAGGCCTGGGAGAGCGTTGCCACAGCCGCCACAGAGATGCCAGCATCTGCAGAATTCAAGAAATTGAAGTGTGAAATTAGACACAGTGGAACCAGCTGAATATTGAAGAAGGGTGAAGGAGGAGGAGAATACGGCTCAACTTCAAAAGTTAGTGTAAAGCTAAGTAATCAGAATGGCGTGGCAGAGGTGAAAAAGAGAGCAGGTAAGTAGGCCAATAGTTAACTAGAACAGAACTGAGAGCTCAAGGAGAAGCCCCATACATGCAGTCAACAGATCTTTGACAAAATAGGAAAGATAGTAGATTGGAGAAAAGATGGTCTTAACTATCTGGATACTTACCTACATACGCAAATAATTCTTGATCCAGACTCTACCCCCTTCACAAAAATTCATTCAAAATATATCGCAGAACTAAAAGTGAACAGCCAAACTGTAAAATGTCTACAAGATCACACAGGAAACAGGCAATCTAAGAGATCTTGCATGCAGCAAAGTGAGGTTTTATATCTAATACCAAAGGCATGACCCGTGCAAAAATTAATGAGTTGTACTTCACTCGAGATGAAAAATGCTGTTGTAGTAGGGCACTCCCTAGAGAATGCAACGAGGGCAGACTTTGGAAAATATTCACAAAAGATGTATCTGACAAAGCCTGAGAAAGAATGAGAAGACGAGCCACAGACCAGGAAAAAAATGCTTATAGAACACCTATGTGACCAGGTAGAACACAAACAAAACTAACAACCGGTAGGGGATTTCTAACTGGTAGTCGACTTGTTAACCCCAGCTGAATTGAACTAGAGTGGTGCTGGGTGTGAGAGGCCCACTGGAGGGTTGTTGCCAGCAGCAGAAGAGGCAGAACTGGAGAACTTGTTCAGACGCTGTTAGGGAAGCTATTGAGTGAGCTGTTGGAGCTGTTGGAAGCTGCTGGCTCTAGGAGCTCGGAGGCTCGTTGTCGCTGAGAATAGCTGTGGTTCACTTTGAGGGAGCTCTGGTCCTCACCTTGAGCATGGCTTCCTGGTGCCAGAGGGGAAGATGGTGCACTTCTCAGCCCCCTGGAGAAGCTGGTCATGTTGGCTTTCCTGATGGGAACTCAGCTGTCCTCATTGCTGGGGGAGCTCGCGACCTCACTGTTGCTGAGGGTGGCTGTGGTATTTTTGGGGGAGCTCTGGTTCTTACCTTGAGTATTGCTTCCTGGCTCTGGTGCAGATCCCTAAGGCTGCTAACACAGACTGGCACAGACTTTCCTAGCTTCCACCACTGAACTTTGGACCTTCCCAGCACAGATCCATGAATTAGGTCAGCATGAGTCATTGTCGTGGCTCTGGGCCTCCAACAGGACCTGTGAGAGGCACTGTTATGGGCTCTAGGTTTTCAGCTGGACTCATGCAGTATATTAGGATCCAGGCTTTCAGTTGGATTCTTTGGTCTTTAGTGTGTGGATAGACTTCCTGCACTTTTTGTATATGATTCTTTGGGTGATTATAAAATAATCTTATAAAATGTGTCCTGTATTGTATGTTTCCCTTGCAAAGACTCCAAACCGTGACACCACCCAATGAAAATGTGGCAAATATATGGACAGAACATTGGTAAGAGGACATATTAATGAAAAGTAACATAACAATAGGTACTTAGCATCATATCACTAGTGAACTAAAACTACAATGAGAATCCACTGCGTATCTATTAGATTGGCAAAAACAAGACACCAAAACCACTGCATGTCAGAAAGATTAGGGAACACACAGAACTCTGAAGTGTAGGGCTGGTAGTGGTATAAAATGGTTCAGCCAGTTTTCAGGACAGAAAACTGGTAATTTCTTACAAAACCAACCTAACCCTTGCCATACAATCCAGACATCGTGTGCTTTGATATTTACCCCCAAAGAGTACATATGAAAACTATGCCCGTGCTACAATCTGCACTGAGATGTTTATGGCAGCTTGATTCATAAATGCCAATACCCGCAGTGAAATAAATAGTCCCGTAGTAGGTGGGAGGAGCTTATAAACTGTAAAGCATCCATGCAATGGGATGTTTTTTTTTTTTTTTTTAAAAACTGGTTTACTTTTATTAGAACTGTCTGTTTCATTTTATTTATTTATTTATTTATTTGAGACAGAGCGAGAGAGAGAGAGAGAGAGAGAGAGAGAGAGAGAGAGAGAGAGAGAGAGAGAG
>NW_004524611.1:4401548-4435505 GCF_000260255.1 Octodon degus
CATGTGGTGCTGGGGGATTGAACCGCGGTCCCTGATGCTTTTGCTAAGCTTGTTCTAAGTAGGTGCTTTAGACCACTGAGCCATCTCTCCAGCCCAATGGGATGTTATTTAGGGCTAAGAAAAAAGAAAAAAAGACAGAGCAAACACAGATGCATACCAAGTAAAATAAGTCAATCTGAAAGGCTGCATCCCATGTCATTCCCAATAAACATGGAAAATGCAGGACCCTGGACACTGTCAGAAGGTCACTGATTTCCAGGGTTGGCGGTCGAGAGGGATAGAGCGTAGATGAATTGGAGGGCTATCTTGCTCTTTGGCCTCGTACTGTAATGGTGTTCCAAGTACTGTAATAAACAGATCCCGTTGGGATTTGGAGTTGTGGTTGTGTTCGCTATACAGATCAACTTGTCACCAGCGGATGGCTGTTCTGAGTCTTCTCTGTGGGCAATCTGCTGCATGTCTCCCCTTATGAAGCATTTCTTCAGTTACTCTGAATAAGTAATCTTTAGAGCTCATCATGTAGCTTATATTTTTCAATGGCTTTTCTCCTAGATACTTGTTATCTTTGATGCTTTATAGATGGGGTCTTTATTGAACTCTCTCTTCTGTGTCATCAATGATCTTTGAAAATAGAGTTTTCTTCTTAGCATAGTCAAATGCAGTACCCTGTCTATACAGTCATTAATTATATTTTATCTATTTATTGTATTTTAGAGAAAGGTCTATGGGGTGTTTAGGGTCTCACTACTAGATCAGACTCATACTGATCCACCTGTTTACAGCCTCTCAAGTGCTGGAATGACAGGCACGTGCCACCACGCCCAGTCTCAATCCCATCTCAGCGCACTGGGGGTGGGGCTGGCATGGCAGGTCCAGGGATTGGAAGCCTTGGCCCCTGTGCCTGCTTGCAGGCATTTTAATCCACTGAGCCATTTGGCCAGCCCTTCATTAATTATATTTTAGTGCAAACTCAGGTTTCTGTTGCCTCTTTCCAAGGCTTCTAAGTTTTTAGTTTCTTCTTTCTGTGTGTCATTTCCATTTTCTTTTGCCTAACTGCATGAGTGTTGCTTGCACGTTTCTTAGCATTCCACTTTTACATAACTACAGTTGTGTGTATGCTCTTCCAAAGCTTTCCTAGTGGTCAGTTGAGGTATAACATTGCACGCACGCATCCCACCACCTTCTACTGACAGTCTCTTGAGCAATGGTCAATCTATGACATACACACCTGGCAGTAACCTTCAATGAATGTAATCATGATGTATCACAAACCCAAAACTGATGAAATTGCAAGGCATAGAGATCTTACCTCCCTTTATCTGTCCTTCTTCAAAATAAAATTGTCGGTGTTACATGTTCTACAAGCCTTAAAGCATTAGGCAGTGCGATCATTTCTGTCTCAACCCTGAAACCTGCTTTGCAGAGAACTTCCTTGATTGTGCTTACCTGTTAGTCCTTCTTCTGGGATGACTCCACGATAAGGATCATTTAGCTCCTGTTTGGAGCTCACTTTGAGCTCCTCTCTGCAGTGAAGTCTGCTGCCGATGGTCTCCTAGTCTTTCTTTGTCTAAGAAGGTCTTGATGTCCTGTCCAGTCTGGAAGGGTGCTTTGGGGGACAGGGGATTCTGAGCTGGGGTTCTCTCCTTTAGCAATTGAAAATGCTTGGCCACTTCCTTCCTGGCCCATGGATTCCGATGCAGAAGCCCAAAGGCATTCTGCCTCCTGGTGATTTATGGTCTTCAGCTTCCCTAGTGTGGACAAAACACATCATGGCATTGATTGCCGAGATTTACCCTGTTTAGAATTCACTCAGCTTAGATCTGCAGCTTTATGTCTTCTGCCAAGCTTGTGAAAATTTCAGCCAATATTTCACCAAATATGTTGTTGGTGTCACACTTTTCCTCCTCTTTTTGGGATGTCAGTGGCACAGGTATTAGGTTTCCTTGCATAGCTGCACGTGTGTGACATTCTGTTTATTTTTCCTTTCCTGGTCTAGAGCCCTCTGTTGTCTAGATGCTATTGCTTGGCAGCGGTCTTCAACTTCACCAAGCCTTTCCTTCACCCTGTCTCTTTTTTGATGGACCCTAACCACTGAGTATTGGTTTTTAGCTCCTGTGCTTTTCAGTTCTAACGTTTTGCATCAGCTCTTCTCTATGTCTTCTACTCGCTGCTGAGGCTTGCTGTTATTTGTTTCAGGAACCTCGGCAATGCCTTTAAATTTGTGAGCTTTTTAATGCTTGCCTGGTAATTCTAATGGTGTCGCCTCAGATGAGCTGTTTAGGGCCCATGTTTTCTCACTCAGGATGTGACTTCCTTGGTCTTTGGTTTGATGCATTGTGTTTCTATTGGAAACTGGATAACGTGAGTATTAGATTATGGTGTGATGATGGCTTACATCTTCAGTGTGGCCAGGACTGCTCTACGATGGTCCTGGGAGGGGAGGGGGGACAGTACCTCACCATTACCTAAGTGCTGGGTGTTCATGGTCCCCCAGGGGCTCCGGTGGGTGGAGGCAGTGGGATAAGAACTGGGTGGGGCAGCAGGATCTGGGATCTCACTAGGCCTCCCCATCCTCTGAGGATAGAAGTCCAGGTCCCCAGCGGCCTCTACTGACTGTGGCAGGAGTGAGACCAGAGTGTCCATGGTGCTTGAGGGGACGCAAGCCGTCTTCCAGCAGACTTCAGAGCCTGCTCCTTTCTTGGGCTTTTTGTTGGAAGCAGTGGACTTTGCGTGGAAGTTTGGTTGGCTGCCCCTCCTGGTGTTTCCAAGCTTTTGATTTCTGCAGCCCTAAGTCTGAGACATATGAGGCAAAAGCGAAGAGCAAACAAACATGAAAACAGGGAATTACTCATCACCAGGCTGAGGTTCAGGCACTGAGGCCCAGGCAGCCGCTGCCTTCTCTTTGCCTTGAAGAATTCCCAGACTTGTTCTAAGCGTGCAGTATTGAGCAAGGCTTACTACGGTTACTCATGCTAGGGTGACAGTCTGACACACGCGGGTCCAATTTAGTTCACTCCCGAGTATGGCTACCAGTTACATCCATTTACTTGTAGAAGTCTCCAGTTTATCCAATTAATCCTTACTTGTGGCTGAGTCGTACTCCATTATATATAAAACCCATCTTTTTAATCCATGGCTGTACGTTTTAAAAATGTGCTCAAGAATACACAAGAGAATGTTAGTGACAAGGAGAGGAGGGAGAAGAGAGAGAAAAGAGAAGAGAGGAGAGGAGAGAGAGACAGAGAGGGCGAGAGGAGGAGAAAGAGAGACAGAGATTGAGAGAGAGGCAGAGAGAGACAGAGAGACAGACAGAGACAGAGGGAGAGAGACAGAGAGAGACAGAGACAGAGACAGAGTTTAGAGCTTGCCTGTGAGAGACAGTGGTGACAAGTGTGTCTCTGTGTAGTCTCAGGGGCGTGGGAGGCCTGTGCATGTGTGAGAATACACGTGGGTGTGGTCCTTACACACGTGGAAGTGTGGTGTTGCGAGACAGAGCTCGTGGCCGCAGCACACACATAATCTACCATGCATATCTCTCGGGGGTTTAGCGCTATCCCTTCTGTACTTCTCCTGGGACAGGGGACAGGACAGCTCCACAGAGAGTCCAGGATGCTGGTCGAGCTCTGGAAGAAATGCGAGGCCTCAGTCCAAGCGCGGTGCACCTCCCTCTTGGTCATCTTCTCTGTCACATGCATTGTTGTTCAGGCTCTCGGGGGAGCAGGGCTGGAAATGGTGTTCTGTCCCCAAAGCTGCGGCAGCAGGCCTCCTATTTGTCTGTCGCCTTTCCTGAGCCCAATGGCTGCAGAGACAAAGCAAAACAGAAAACACAGCCCAGAGCGTACCACCCATCTTCAGCTGTGACCATCGTCAGCTCCACAGAGCCCAGAGCTGTGGTCACTCGGTTTTCCGGTGCCTTTTCCTCTGCAGTGGGAGGCCCTGTGTGACACAGAAGCAGTGGGAACTGCCCTGGAGTCGCCAGGGCGGGCTGCTGGGGTGGGAGGTCCCCCGATCCCTCAGCTCCCCATATGGCTGTCACATCACCCTGAGAATGTTGCCTTCCCAGGGGCCCTTCTCAGAAAAGCCAGCATGTGCGACAGACAGCATCTCAAGGTGGAGGTCGCGAGCCGCTCAGCCCCTCCCTTCTCAGTGCAGGGATGGACGCTGCAGGCAGGGGGACTCGGGGCTAAGTCTAGCCTCTCCCAGGTGCCTTGCTGGAGGCACAGATAGGAGCCCACGCTCTCATCTCTGTGGAGAAGCAGAATGTTTAGTGCACAGAACAGTGGTTCTTAAGCCACGGGGACATGCGGCCGTGGAAGGAGGCGCTGGTGGCTGTCTGGGTGTGTGGGAGGTCACTGGCACGCGGTGTGGAGAAACCAGGGGTGCTTCTAAATGTCCTCCAGCACGTACGACAGCCCCCCACAGCACAGAAGGCTGAGGCCCAGGAAGTCCTCCTCCAGGAAGGCGGCGGAACAAGCAGGCCTCGTCCCTGTCGCGCAGTGCTGCAGGGAGGAGGCAAGAGGAGTGGGACCCAAAAGATGGGGACGAAGAGAAACTGCCTGAGTCTGGAGGCCCACGGGGGGCCGAGCTGGGGCTTGAGGTGCCCGCCGCAGAGTCCCTCCTTCCCCACACTGGGCAGGCTGTCAGGAAGGAGGTCGGAGCGGGCAGGGAGCGCACAGGGCCGTGGCTGCTGCGCAGGACCGCCTTGCCCTGCCTGGGTTGCAGGCACCTTCTCTGCAGAGTGCAAAGTGGACGCCTGGCCTGTGGGTCGAAGCTGAGGCCAGGTGATCCAAGCGCAGAGCCACGGGACCGGTTGGGGCATTTAGGCGTATCCATCGGTCAACTTTGGTTTGGAATTTCCACCCCAAAGGATTTAACTGGAAAGAGTAAGGAGAAGGAAAAGTCAAACGCTGAGGAAGAGTCGGGATAGGAGCCCGGAAGCTTGGCGGCCCGCAGGGAGGAGGACGAGGTGGAGCGGGAGAGAGCATGAGCAGAGAAAGGGGAGCCAGAAAGCGGAGCGCATCCCGGGGCTGGCTGGGAAGGGAAAGGCCGGGGGGCCGAGCTCAAGGTGGGGAAGGGAAGGGCAGAGAGGGCCTGGGAGCTGGACAGGAACAGGGACTCCACTGCGGGTCGGGAGGCCTGAAAGTGCGCACAAGCGACAGGCAGGCGAGGGCCCTGGACTGAAGACAGCAAGGCGGAGGGCTGGCGCCCGCAGGCTTGGAGGGCGCTGGACAGGAAGGCGCCCTGGGCGGAGGGGCAGGGGCGGCCGGCTGCGGGGAAGAAGAGGATGAGGATGGGCGGTGGAGAGGGCAGGGAAGGAGCTCAGCTCTCCGCACGGAAGACCCGCTGCCTCCCCAGGAGGAGCTGCCTGAGGGGCAGGGTCGTGAGGGGCCGCGGTGGGCCACGCAGAGACCTCTTCCTTCGAGCGTCAGAGCGCAGGTGAGGGTCAGCTACGTGCTTGGGGAGACGGAGATCCTTTTATTTTACTCTTTCCAGTTAAATCCTTTGGGCTGGAAATTCCAAACAAAAGAGTTTCCTCACCCCGCCCCCCCCCAAAAAAAAACACATCTGAGTGCACTTTTTTTTTTTTTTTTTGCATTTCCTCCAAATTTGCAAAGAATATTTTGAATTCAGCACAAGGCTCAGGGTTGGACTCTGGAGAAGTCTGCATGCAACAGCCTGCATGTTGCCTGTGGGCTGCGAATACAGGAGCGCACTGTGACGTCTGGGGCCACAGGAAGGGACATAGTGCGGGGCAGGGTGTTTCTCCAGGAAACTTGAAAGGCGGCAGCAGTCAGAGGGGGTGGAAGCGCGTTCTAGGAGGAGATTGAAAAGCATCAGAGTGTCTCCTGTTTAGAGGATTTGGGGTACAGCACCTTTTCATACACCTGTACCCCGGTTGGCCATTAATACATCTTTGTTGGAGAGAAACTAATCAAGGCCTTTGACCAGTTTTAATTGGCTTATTTGCATTTTTTGTTGTGTTTTGCTATTGAATATCAAGATACTTTATTATGGCTGGAATATTAATTCTTTATCAGATGTATGGTTTGCAGCGATTTTCCTTCATTTTGCATGGGGCGTGATCACAACTGATGTTTTCCCGTTGCTGTGTGGAAACTTTTTACCTGACATGGCCCCACCTATCTGGTTTATGTCTGTTTTCTGTACCCTACCCATGAAATGTCTGTCAATGCCACTTCACGAGGATTTCCCTCTAGGGTTCCTTCTAGGAGTCTTTCTCTTTCTGGTTCTGGATTTAATTCTTTAATCCACTTTGAATTGATACTTGTATATGTTGCAGATAAGCGTCCCATTTCACTTTTTCACATCTAGCTTTCCCAGAACCAACATCTAGTTGTTGAAAAGAATACGTTCTTATTATGTATTCTTTCTACACTTGTCAGAGACCAGTTAATCATGAGTATATGAGCTGGTCCCAGGCTGTCCGCTACGTCCTGCTGCAACATTCCTGGACGTGTCTGCCATACTGAGTAACGTGTTGTTCTAACTGCGCTGGCTCAGCAATGTATTTTGAAATTAAGAAGCGGGATGCTTTCAGGTGTTTCCCCCACTTGATTGTTTTGCTGTTCAGGGTCTCCTGAGTTTTCTGCGAACACTATAATGGTTTCTTCTTTTTTTATAATAATTTTATTGAGAAAGAAATAGCAAAGAGACAGTTTCAAAACAGGTTAGGAGGACAGTTACAATAATTAATACATTGCATAGTGTTGTCTTCATAGTGGTTATTCATAGTACAAGTTGCAGACACGATATCCTGTCTAAACACTATTAGTTCAAAACTTTCTTCTCATTGAGCTAAGAGAAAGTAGCTGTATATCTATCCTAACTATTTTGTATATATATATATATATATATATATATATATATTTTTCACTACAAAATGATCTTTCATTTATATCTCCCTTTTTTGTTTGGTTTTGTCAGAGATGCGTGTTCCATTGCCATTCAAATATTGTAGGTGAGTGAATTCAGCAAAGTAATCCAATATAGTCCAGTAGTCCGTAATAGTAGTGGGTTATCTTCAGAACTGGCAATGTCAGAAGTTGTTGACTTGAACCTTTTACAGCTCAGCATATTAATATGGCTTTACTTTTTATACCTCATTTTTATACTTTTCTGCTGCATGGCTAAGACCAAGATAAAGCAAGACTTATATAGCAGGAAATGGAACTTGTGTATCTGACAATTTTTGTGGAAAATGTCATTGAGGTTTCTACAAAGGTTACATTTAATCTGCATCAAGAAAATGCAAATCAAGTCACAGTGCGTGGCCTCCTTGTTGCGTCAGGATAGCCGGCCTAGATAAGGGCAGGCGAGTGTTGCTCAGAGTGTGAGGTTGGAGCCCAGGCACGCTGCTTTGTAAGAAGGGGATAGAGGCAGTGAAAACATTAGAAAGCACGGGAGCTCCCTAAAGAAGCTAAAGTAGAATCAGTGTGTGGCGCAGCTGTGGTGCTTTATGGCTAGCTGTCCTCTAAGGCCTCTGGGGTCACAAGCAGGGCCTCTGGGAGGTGACTGGACTTCAGGGGCTCCGCGGCTAGCTTGCTGTCAGAAGAGGAGGGCCACCATGAGTGCCCCCTGGAAGGTCTCTGTCCCTTCTTGCCCCCTCCCCTGATTGTGTGAGAAGGCTTAAGTGTAAATAAGGACCAAAATGTGCGACAGATTGATCTTGTGAATTAGAAGATGTTTGGGTGGGAAGCAGGATTAAGGAACAGAAGGAGCAAAGGGAAGACGGGGAATAAGAGAGAAAAGGAAAACTGGAAATGAACTTTTGTAAACTGGGAAGGGACGAGGGATTGAAGGGAGGAGAGGGGAATGGGAAAAAGAGAGAAATCAAAACATATCATATACGGGTACAATTTCCCTCTGATAAATAGGATCATTGTGTGCATCTAAAATGTACCAATAAAGTTAATATTTTGAAAAGGAAATTTTGCCACTTATCAATCATAAATGAAGCTAGAGCTCATTATATTGTCTGATATAAGCCAGTTCCAGAGGACAAATACTCCACTATCTAAAACAGGGAAGCCCAAGGAGTACAGAGAGCTTTCCAGGGGCTCGAGGGAAGGGAAATTGGACATACTATTCTGTGACTATGAGCAAGCAAGATTATTCAGTTCCAGGGATCTGTGCTACAACCGTATAGCTAGCAATACTATGTCACACACTCAAACTTTGTTAAGAGAGTAAGAGCCACATTGAATGCTTTTGCCACCCTAGCTAATGCTTGGCATGGTTGGGGGAAATGCTTTCTAGGTGAGCACAGGCCAGCTAATGTATGAGAAACTTATTTTGTTTGACAAGTGAGCAATATAGAAATGGGTATGAGTTGTAATTCTAAAGCAAATACCTGGAAAGCTGGACAGAGTGGTGGCAGGGAGGGGAAAAGTGGCCCGAGTTGCTGACACACTGTGGCTTGAGAGGATGCTCAAGCCTAGCTCATCCGTCAGCTAGGTTTTGAAGAGAAGAATAGACGTGGTTTTCTCAGAACACATATTGTAATCTAAGGTGAGAGGCAGTTACTGCCGGGCGTCTTAACAAAGGATAGAAACTCAGAATGTAGATAAAGCCAGAAGAGGGGGTTGGCTTTCTGAACTGCTGGTGCCAGGGGGGTCGCTCAAGTGGGTGCTGTCCCACGGATGACCTACTGGCTTCATTAAGCATTCAGGTTCCTCCTCACAACATCCCTGCAAATGGACTGCACAGCTGTCATTTTATTAAAGACCAAGCTGTTACAGATAATTTGAATATGTCCTTCAGAAGTTCACGGGCTGGGGACTTGAGCCCCAAATTCGTACTTGCATTTGGAGGTGGGCCTTTGGAACATGGATAGCATGAGATGTGACTCCGCAGATGGGACCCCCATGGTGACATTAATGGCCTTGTAGAAGGGGCAGAGAGATCAGAGTTGGCGCACTTGCCCCGCCTTGCCATGGGGTGCTCTCTGCCATGCTGGGGTGTAGCAAGAATCCCTCCTAAGATGCCAAGCAGATGCTGGCACCATGCCATGCCAGCCTCCAGTGCTAGGAGCCGTGTGAGCTGCTAAGTTATGTGGTGTTGAGTATTTTGTTATAGCAACAGAAAACAGCCTAAGCCTAAGCATTACTACTCAAGAAGGACTAGGAAGTGACGCATCTGGCAAGAGACCCAGGTCCACATCGGTGAAGGTCTGTGCTTCTCCCACTACAGCCAAGTTCATCTCAAGCCCTCAGAGACTCTTGCTTAAAATCAAGTGGACTCAAAAGTGCTCTGCTGGTGTCCAAATGTCTGTGTGAGTCTTTGAAGGAGAAAAGCTGAGTCATTCTGGGATGTCGTATGTGGCACTGAAAGTAGAAAGTGCTGCCAAGTGGAAAAATGTGACTGCATTGCAGTAAACTGTAGGGACGTCCTGGGTACCCAAGCCCGACCCAACACAGTAGAGACTTGTTAACACATCACCATGAAAACTGCCTATCACTGGGGCCAACATGGTAGAGCTCAGGGGCTGGGAATTAGAGCCACTAGGGCCACAAATGGCCAAGGTGAGTGACCGTACTGTCCTTATCCCAGCTACAGCTCCTGTGACCCCTAACATGAGAGGATGGATGATACCCATTATATTTGGCTCCACTATGCTCTGTTGAAATGCCTGATTCATTTAAAAGTCAAGAACATCTCCAAGAGAGGAGGTGGGCTCAACTACGGAGCTTTGAATCCATGGCAACTCACAGACGGATGGCGGCTCAGAAATTGTCCAGAGCCTATTTACTGAAAGGAACGAGGAGCCACATCACAGCAATGGTGTCAGACAGAAAGTCACCATAAAAATAGCCTAGGTGCTATTTTTAGAAACATGCATCTCCTATAAATAGTGTGGCCTTTTTAAAAGAAGAGATGAACTACATGTTGAAGTTGTTCTTTGGAAAGATTTCACATGCAGCTCCCAACCTCTGTTCACTGTGGTCCAGGATGGAGCTGGGCATGTGTACTTCTTCAAACATGTTTTGGAGGGACAATGGCCGGAACACAAGTCCACAGGGACCCTCAAGGGCCCAGGATGCCGTGCTCGTCCACGTCTATGGGGCTACTTTGCAAGACCAAGTTTGCTGCCACTGCTTTTGAGAGTGGCATGGAAACCAGATTTATTTTGGAATTTTGGTATTTTTAGTTTTCGTTTTCAAGTAAAAATGGAATGGCAATTTTTTGTGGAAAAATAAAACAATATTTTCTCTCCACATTTTCCTTACTGATGATTGTCCCTGTGTAAAAAAAAAAAAAAAAAAAAAAAGGTTTACATGCTTCACAGTGTTTCGGAATCTGAAGGAAGTTTCCAGCCTAGGGGCTTTAAAAGATTTTTAGATCTATGAAGTTTCATTAGAAAAAAAATGCAGGTCTGAGGAGATGGCTCAGTGGAATAAATGCTTCCCTGGCAAGCGCAAGGGCCTGAGTTCGGGGGGGGGGGGGAACATGTTATTTTGCTTCTATTTCCAAAGGGAGTTTTAATCCTTCTTCTAAAAATGTAGGTGTGTATGGCAACACCAGGTAGTTCAGAGCCAGCCTGGACTACACAATAAAACCCTGTTGCAACTTTCTTTTAAAAGATGTGAAGTGCTGGGGATGTAGCTCAGTGGTAGAACACTTTCCCGCCATGCCCAAGGGCCTGTGCCAGCCACACCATTGAAAAATAACGTGTAAAAAAATAGAAGTAGGCAACACATGCCATTTTTAAGATGAAATAATGTTAGTGATTTTGAGACCAAACTCTTGGGAGAGGAGGCAAGTGGCGATTAGGAATAGGTTGGGCAGGATGTACATGGGCCAGACCCCAGACAGCTATGTGAACGTTTTTGGTGCTTGAACGCCAAGCCATCAAACTGAATTCCATCCCCAGCTCTATTTATTTTTTATTTTTATGTTTTATATTGATTTTATTGAGAAAGAAATAGCAGTGAGACAGTTTCAAAACAGGTTAGTAGGACAGTTACAATAATTAATACGTTGCATATTGTTGTCTTCATAGTAGTTATTCATAATACAAGATGCAGACGTGATATCTTGTCTAAATACTATCAGTACAAATCTTTCTTCTCATTGAGCTAAGAGAAAGTTGCTGTATATCTATCCTAACTATTTTGTATATACAGATATGTACATTTTTTTAATACAAAATGGTTCTTCATTTATATCCCCCTTTTTTGTTTACTTTTGTCAGAGATGGGTGTTCCATTGCCATTCAAATATTGTGCTGTGTGAATTCTGCAAAATAATCCAATATAGTCCAGTAGTCCATAATAGTAGCGGTTATCCACAGGACTGGCAATGTCAGAAGTTGTTGCTATTTTTTATTTGGAAACAAGGGTCTGGCTGTATTGTCCCGACTGGGTTCAAACTTGCGATATTCCTATCTCGGCCACCCACAGTGCTGGTATTACAGGCCTGGGCCAACACCCTCAGCCCAGCTGTGTATTTGAAGTGACTGCATTATAATTGCTGCACACAGGGGTGGTGAGATAGCTCAGTGGACTAAGCGCCTTCTTTGCAAGCACAGGGACCAGGGTTCAATCCCCAGTCACATGCTGCGCTGGCCCTACCCCAGCTACAGAGGCCAGGCGTGGTGGCACATGTCTGTCATCCCAGCACTGGGAAGGCTGAAAACAAGAGGATCACTAGGAGTCTGAGCTACGTAGTGAGACCCTGTACCAAATACATAAATGAGAAAAAATACCTCCATAACTGTTGCATAAATTAGATCTTAGAAATATTGGGATCATGTGCATGTCAGGAAAGGCAACCTGAGAGTGATTTAGCCATGCAAGGACTTAATGTCGGTAGGCCACAGGTCTATTGCAAGGGGAGGCACAGATGCTGTGGGAAAACCATGCCGTCTCCAGGGATGTGAAGCACTGTCTTTTAGGCGCGTGTGTTAACGCACAGTCGGCTGCTAGCTGGAGGAACCTACAATGACTCTTGTCTCCGTATTAATGCTCCAAGCTGAGAGCAGAAGGGATGTGAATGATAAAAGGTTTTTCTTTGCACAAAGCGTGCTTTATAATCAGCCTTCTGAACACACACGCAATACGTCTGATATCATCCTGGTTGGTGAGAGTCACGCGGAAGTAGCTATCCCCAAGAGAGGCCGGTGTCTGGGTGGCATCACAGCTGAAGGGTGGGATTGGTTTTCAAAGGAAAAGAATGGCAGTCATGTGGAGTAAAGGAACAGCCGCGGGCCATGGGTGCATTGTGCGGCGAAGATGGTAATTGTTGGGATAGTTAAATTGTGTGTCAATTGTTAGCAGTTAATTGTTGAAACTGTTCTACTGCTGTCTAACAGTTAAACTATGTGGCTAGTTCACTAATAATGCAGAAAAACTGGATTTCCACATGCAAAAAAAGTCAATGCCGGCCTTACTTCAGACCACCTAGGAAACTTAACTCAAAACTGACCAAAGATCTAGGTATAAGGCCTAAATCTATGAAACACTTAGAAGAAAGCATAGTGGGAAAGCTTTGTGACATTAGATTTAACCATGAGTTTTTGGATTTCTTTGGATAGGACCAAAACCACAAGCAACAAATACAAAAATCCAGGTAAGTTAGCTTGCTCAAAAAACAAGACAAACTTTAATGCATCAAAAGACACTATCAATAAAGAAAAAGAAACCCATAGAGTAAGAGAGATTTGCACATCATACGTAAGATTAGGACCTAGAACATATAAAGAACTCCCACAGCTCAATACTGAAAACAAACACTGATTAAAAAATGGACAGTTGATTTGAATAGACCTTTTTCCAAAGCCAAACTACAAATGGCCAACAAATGCATGAAGAGATGCCTAAAATCTCTAATCATGAGGGCAAAGCAAACTGAAACCACAATAAGATGCTACTTTACACCTATTGGGATGGTAGTATTATCAAAAAATAGAAAATAGCAAGTGTTGGAGAGATGATGGAGAAACTGGATCACTTGTCCCTTGCTGGTGGGAATGTAAATTGGCACAGCTACTGCGGCAAGCACTATTGTAGTTCTTGACGAAAACAACTAATATTACCATCAAGAATTTCTGGGCTAGGCAAAAACAAGCAAATACAAATAAACAAACAAGAAACAACAAAAAAGAATTTCTGGGCTGGGAGATAGCTCATTGGTCTAAGCAGCTGCCTGGCAAGCACAAGGACCCTGGTTTGAAACCAAGTACTGCATGCCATGCTGGCCCCAGAACCTCAGGCATGCTGTTCTGGCCGTCGAAGCTGGGCATGGTGACACATGTCTGTAATCCCAGTGCTGGGGAGGCTGAGACCGGTGGATCGCAATGATTCTGAGCTGCGTAGCAAGACCCTATACCAAATAAGCAAATAAATAAATAAATAAATAAATAAATAAAATTAAAATAAAAAAGAATTTCCACTTTTGGGAGTACTAAACAAAATTGAAAATAGGGCCTGACAGATATATTTGTACATCTGTGTTCTTGAAAGCATTGTTCGGATTAGTCAAAATGTCAATGCATCCCGCATGCCTCACCTGTAGGGGCAACACGAGTCTGAGCTGCGGAGTGAGACCCTGTGCCGACTGCATGTATGGAAAGAAAAAGGAAATGAAAATGTAAATGCATCCAAAGCGTTCATGAATTAACAGTTAAGCTGGGGGATTTTCATATGATAGGTTAATGCCCAGAATTAAAAGTAAGAAGATTCTGACACATGCTACAATGTGGATGTGATTTAAAAACATTATGCTTCTGCCAGCCCTGCCCCCAGGGGCACAGAGATGGCGATTGAGACTGGGCGTGGTGGCTTGTAATCCCAGCACTTGGGAGGCTGAAAACAGGAGGATCACTATAAGTCCATTCTGTGTAGTGAGACCCTGAATACCCTGTACTAAACACAAAAGGAAGAAAGAAAGAAAGAAAGAAAGAAAGAAAGAAAGAAAGAAAGAGCATTATGCTAAGTGAAATTGACCAGCTGCAAAATGTCACCTATTGTGTGATTGGCTTACATGAGGTGGCCAGAACAGTCCAATTCGAGAGCTAGAAAAGAAGGTAGAATCATGGTGCTTTGGGCTTGGAAGGAGGAGGAAGAGGCAGGTAGAGTTGTTGGTAATGGGTACAGGGTTTCACTTTGGGAAGATGAGAAACTTGGAGATGGATAGTGGTGATGGCTGCCCAGAATAATGAATTTACCAAACACCATTGTTGAGTATCCACGTCAACGTAGTTATAGTGGCTCAATTTATGCTTTGCAATTTTACCACAACAGTAATTTAAAATAAGGAGTTGGCTCCACTAGCCATGAGGCTAGTTACTCAAAGGTGAATTATCATCTACAATCCTGGAGAGGTAATTCTTAGAGCAGGGAGGACAGTCCACCCATAAACTCCTCCAAGTCCGGGGACAAGCGGAGTGCAGACTTTTGGGTTCACCGCACGTCAGAGCCTCCCACGTGAGGCTGCCAGCACCAGAGGAAGGGAAAGGAAAATGGTTCTAGATGTGACACCCATAATTTATCCCGAAGTTGGTCGAGGATACTAAGATTTATGATGATGTGCCCTCACCTGAAAAAAGGTACCTGTCGAGGCTGTCTTAGTGGCCTTGTGTCCCAGCATCTCATGACACCAGTCCAGCATCTCCTGGCCTGGAACCTCAGGGCACAAATCTGTAGGACACTTGTCATTGCAAGGGAAGTTGACTTGTATCCAGCACAACAAGGAAGACATGGTCATTCGTCTATAGTTGGCCATATTTTCTTTTCAGGAGACGGCCACAGTAACAGCTTCTTTTCTACCTGCTTTTCTGGGGCAGGAGGAAGGTTGTTCCTTCATCATATAGGATTTCATGATAACTCCCGGGTCTAGGTGAGATTGCAGTGAGTGCCATGGATGAAGTGTGGCTGGGTGAGTGTGGCTGCGTGAGTGTGGCTGTGTGGCTGGGTGAGTGTGGCTGGGTGAGTGTGGCTGCGTGAGTGTGGCTGTGTGGCTGGGTGAGTGTGGCTGCGTGAGCGTGGCTGCGTGAGTGTGACTGCGTGGCTGCGTGAGCGTGGCGGCATGAGTGTGGCTGCGTGGCTGAGTGAACGTGGCCGCGTGAATACGGAAGGGAAGCAAAAGACAGAGGCCTCCTGCCTTGGCTATAGCCCTCGGAAGCGTCTAGCTACCAGGAGGCCCCAGACAGATGAGAAGGGACACTCGGAGAGAGCGTAGGTCCTGGCGACAATCCCAGGCTTGAATTCCTCCCAGCCCTGGTACCACTCGTGGTGCAGACAGGAGCCTCGGTGGCTCCAGTTCCCAGCCATAGAATTGCCTCGAACTCTGAGTCCTCTGCCAAAATCCTTCCGCCCTCTCCCCTCCACCAAGCACGGCCAAGTCACTCGCTTGCTGGATCTGCAATGGTAGCCCACACGCCCACGATTCTGAACCTGCTTAATGAGACTGAGTCTGGGATTGCTCGCTTTGCAGCAATAGTCAGCTAGAGCACACACAAAGGAAAAATTCTAAAGTATTACAGTAGAGGCATCTGCTTATCTTCGTTTTACCAAACATACCCTTGGACAACAGATTCCCCTTCCTATTTGTTAATATTCCAGAAAAACCACTTTTCTCTAAAAATCATCTTAGAAATGCTATCTCAGCTTATGTGATGGTGGTTTGAAACGCTGAGCAGAAGCACGCATCGGTATGTATTTTTGTCTATGTATCAATTGAATGATTTGGGGATTTAAAACAACTCAACTTAATTGAAACTATGGAGCTAGGAGCCCAGCCTGAGTATAATTAAGAATTATTATAAAGAATTCTTTGACTTATATTTTAATATTTGCCTTTTCCAGTCATATTTAAGGAGGAGGAGGTGCAGTGAGGTTCGGAGTTTTAAGTTTTGTGCCTAACTTTCTACAGCTGGGACCCTAGGTTCACTATAGGCTCTACCTTAACAAATGAATTCAGACTGCCTAGGAGTGGACAAAGAGCCAGGTCATAATGGTCACTGAATACGTCATGATTTAATTTTAGCATACACAAATCACGGTGCAACAGTGTTATTAATGCCCACTCATTGGGACGATACTATCTGATGAATCACTAAAGTCAGTATTGCTCCATTCGGCTGTTACTTCATAGAGGAGTAAATAGAAACCAAGAAACAATGAAGAACTAGGAATAAACAAGGATGAAATCCTTGCATTGCTAGTAAAGCAGTCTTAGCTCATCCTCGTAGATGTAAATATGGAGAAAAAGCAATCTGCAAGCATCGGCGCTCTCAAACTGGGAACGTGAGAAATGTGGAATGTGGGGATGCTTCAACTTGTTTTCAGAATTATTTTATACATAACAAGGGCACAGGGTGGGGATGTGACTGCAGTCCTGATGCTTCTAGGAAAGCGATTTTCTCCTCAGTGTAAACCAAGATGTCTAAGTTTTTGCTTATTCCCAGTAAGGCTCTGCATAAAAAGGAAGTTTACAATTTCCTTCCAAGAGGTTATAAACTTCCTTCAGATAAATACAGCAACTGCTGTGTCATCTAATTGCAGGATGTTGTTGGCATGGCAACAGGCCTAAGGGACTCGGCCCAAATGTCGTCTTCCTTCTGATATCCACCGTGGGAAACCCCACATTTTTTGGCAATCTTTCACTAAACTTCAATTTGAGGCTCAATAAAGAGTCCGTAAAGATCATTGTAATTACAAGCAAGTACTGTCACATTTGGGGGCACATCTGGTTTTCATTTCTTTAGCTGGGCCCATAATTTGGAGGGCGCCGAGTGGTCCCGGAAGAGCTTCAGACACTCCCCGTGGCAGAGACGTCCATCTACTTTGATACCAGGAGGAGACAAGGACCCAGACAGGGAAGCGCCTTTCCTTCAGGTGAGGCTGTCAGGCATGGAAAAGAAAAATGCACAATTCCCACTTAGAGTTGAGTCCTACCAAGAATCAGAAATAATTCCTAGTACCCTCATGTCCTATGAGATGCCTGGGGAATTCTCATACAGATTTGCTTTTATTCTGGATCTGAATTTCAAACACACAGCATGTGTGTGCGTGTTTTGCCTGGCAATCCAACTTTTTCAAGGAGATGGAAAAAAATCCAAGCAGTCCCAGGTCGGAGGTTTAAGCCAGTTGTCAAGGCTCCGCACAAAAACCCAGGAAAGCATGGACAGTGACTGTGCCGCCTGTTGACTCCCAAGAGCCTTTGACGAGCAGGACAGTCCACATGCTCAGATCAAAGGCTTCTCTGCTGTGTGTGTGTGTGTGTGTGTGTGTGTGTGTGTGTGTGCACTCATTTGCATGTTGCACATCATAGGGTGTGAAGGGCTGTGTGAGGTCCAGCAGACCCAGACAAACCAAGCTGTGGAACTGCCTTGCTCGTCAGCAGCGCAGCTTCCCGGTGCTGGCCATCCCCTCTCTAGGCCCTTCCTGAATCTGCACGAAACCATGCAGAAGGAGTTAGAGAAGTGCTGGAACTGGATCTTGGTGGTGGCAGCAAAATGCTCTGTTGTGGGTGATGGAACCCCCTCTCCTGGGCCCCAAGGGATAGAGGCTGTGTGTCACAAGTGTTCCATGTGAGCCTGAGGGCTTCCACAACACAAAGGACAGCTCGCAGGAAACTGAGACCTCTCCTCTTACCCTCCCTGGACACTCAGCCAGGGCCATCCTCTCTTAGATCCATGGGGCTCATGTAATTTAGATAAAAAAAATCCATGACTCAGTCTTCACTCTTGCACCTGGTGAAAGCCAGCACACAAAAGGCAGTTGGCACATCAGAGCAACGCAGGCTCTGCTGCAGGGCTCTGGGTCCTTCTCTCTAGGCCCAGGCTGTGTGGGCTTGGCAGCTCCTCTGGGAGGATATGGGCACAATTAACCCAATGGTGGATTCTTAGAACTGGATGTGATGTGCAGAGAGAGCATTCATGAACGTGGTGTCCCTTGGCAGGACCCTGGCCTCTTTCCACTCACTTCAGGATCAAGTAGCCCTGTAGCCCACTGAGGCTAAGTACTTCCAGAACATTCCAACAGCTTCAATTCTATACTTTCAGCTGGGGCCCAGGCTACAGCATGGTTTAAGAACTCTATGGGTAACTGTAACACCACCAAGGGTGACAGACCTGGGTGTGTGGAAAATCCTTCTGTTAGGAAACAGGATGGCCTGCTGCATACAAAGGGGAAGGCCATGCCCTCCCGTGAGGGCGTACCTATACGCATGCCCTCACTCAGACTCATTCCACTCCAAGGACGCCACCTTCCTCATCTGCCAACACAATGAGCCACAAAGCATCTTATACTGAAAATTGTCTTGGGAAATGACTTGCGATGTGTCCCATGATAGCCTTTTATGACATCTCAGAAGACATAGGTCTAGGTGTCACAGGATCCATGCCGTGTCCCATCCCTTTGGGCTGGGACTTTGGCTGAAAAGCATCAGGTGTTGAAGGCTTAGATGAGGCAGGCCTGTTGGGGACTTTCACGGGTTCTTCTTCATTACCAAGTTTGTCATCATACAAGCCTGGGGGTGCTCAGACATATGGACAGGATGCAGCTGATTTTAGCCTCTGTTGAAGACTCAAGTCAAGGGGGGACCAGCAAGGCATGTACAGGGCAGATTACAGCGATCCACTTCCACTTCCGTCTCATGTTTAAGGCCAAGTACAGAATGCCTGGGCTTTGGCCATGGGTTTTGGTTGTTTGTGTGCTGGCAAGTTGGTCCTTGCCACGGTGAGATGAAGCTGGTGGGATCTTTAAAAGCTGGTGCCTCGTAGGAGATGCTTAGTTCCCTGGATGGGCTGTCCTCGGAAGGGAGGAAGGCAGGACTCAGAGGACCCTGCGCTGCTTTCTTGCTTGAGAGTTGCTATAAAAGAGTGAACTTGAGTCCTCCCAGCTTTCTGGCTTCTGTCCCTGCTGCAGGATTTGTTCTTCTTTCATGTACTCCGACCATGAAATCCACCACAAATTACTCACCAGGGCAGAGCAGGTGCCAGCGCCACGCCTTGAAGCTCCAGGACTGAGAGGTGATACTCTTTTCTTTATGAAACACCCAGATTTTAGATATTTCATGATAGTAGCAGAAAAGTGAGTTCGAGAGCCGATGTCCATGACAGGGAATTTACAAGGGACACAGAAACTCTGAGCCAGACTTTTGTACCTGCCCAGGCTCTTCGCAGGGGAAGCAGTGCATTGGAGAGAGGGTTACCTACTAAGTGCTTAGCTACTAAGACCTCATAATTTACAACAGGTGCTTCCACCAAGAAGGCGCACAAAGGACCCATCACCTTAATCCTTAGACATCCACACATCTGTAGCTAATACCAGGAGTATGTTTGATGTACTTAAGACAAACCTAGTGCAGTGGTTTCAACAGAAACTGTGTTTAATAGACAAGCACAGGACCAGAGTTTATTATGGCTTACAAAGCAAAGAAAGAAAGTAGGAAGGAAGCAGAAAGAAGGAACAGAAAAGAACTCCAACTTGTGATCATAATTAAATTTATTACAGTTGAGTATTTTTAGACAAGTTCCACCAGCCCAGCATTGAAGTCACCAATATTCAACAATTTGTTTATGATTGTACTGTGTGCGAATGGCTTCTAACTCCCCCGGGGGAGGGGAGGGAAGGGGAGGGAGAGAGCCACAGGTTCTGCAGGGCTGGGGCTGGAGGAAGCCTGGCCCTGGGGTTTGCTTTCAACAGTGTCCCAGGACACAGGCTGCTGTACATCAGGCTGAATGGGGCTAAATGTTTTGTTCTGGTTTCAAATATACAGTCGCACTTGGCATGTGACAGTTCACATGTGCTTGTGGTAAAATTAGGGTCCCAACCCTCCTTTCTTCTTCCCAGATAAGAAGCCTACATGCAGAAATGAAGCCCTTGTCAGAACTGGTCAACTCGGGGATGCTTGGGCCTTTTCCTCTCTTCCTACGCAGGTCTGGGGGGTACCAGGGAAGGATGACAATAGGTTGCCACTGGGGAAGAAGAATTATTTTGAGCAAAAGACAATGGGGAAGAAGCACATGCGAAAGATATTTTCCTGTTTTGGAAAGATGAGACTTATATTCTCTATATCAGGAGATACAAGGCTGACCCCCTGAGGTGACTAGGTCCATATTGTCCCTATCAGGCTGGGGATACCAGAGGAATCTGATAAACAAACTGCTTGGAAGTCTGTCTATTACAAATTACCTCAACATTTCTTCTCCTGCAGGTCTGTCTATTACAAATTACCTCAACATTTCTTCTCCCTAAAAATTCGCGGTCCTTTTCCTTTGGCCTCTATTTCTCCAAAAGCATGTTTTTGTTGTTGTTGAAAATGTCACATAAGCTGGAGTTCTGAGTCACCTCTTGGAGTGTTTCTCTTTCCCTGAGTCTTCTCCAATGTGTATGAAATGATGTGTCTAGGAAGTCTCTCTTCTTTTGTTAGTCTGTCCCTTGTTACAGGAGTTCCAGCTGACAACTCAGAAGGGTATTTCGCTCGATTGTTTAGCCTCCTCCTAAAGGCTCATCCTGAATTATGGAAGCCAGTGGTTCTCACACTTGCGTGAGGATGGAACCAACAGAAGAAATAATCAGGCCCCTTAGATCAAATGACTTTGTATCCAGCAGAGGCCGAAATCCACCAAGAGCAGAGACAAGGCTGGAGCAGACTGAGCTTGCACTTGTGGAAGGAGCAGGCCCTGCAGACACCCTGATCTTGCACTTCCTGCCTCCAGAACTGGGAGAAATAAATTATTGTTGAAGCTACCCTGGAGCACTGATCTGACAGGAAAAATCTGCCAGCATCTAGCTACTAACCTTTGCCTGGACATCCAGGCTGCGGAGCAGGATGGGCACTGAGGGTCTCAGTCTTGGGAAGCACTGATCTCAATAACTTGCTAAGCAGAGCCCAGCACCAGCTGGCAGCTGCCAGAAGCTTCCAGAAAACAGCAGCCTGTCGTCTGCCAGTGCACTGCTGGCCGGCAGAGGCTTGGAGTCTCGCGCTGTGCCCTGCCTCCATCTGCTCGTGTTTTGTGCTCAATCTGAGAAAACCCCTTTCCAGAACCTCTTTTCCTCAGGCTTGCAGATAGTCTGGCTTGGTTCTGCATAGAAGTCACAGCCATGGTTTTCGCCTGCCTGCTCCACGTTTACCTTCTTGTTGCTTTTAAAAGAAGGACGTTTTGTCAGTGTCAGCCATGTGGATGAGTCACGGCCATTGCTTGACCAATTTGCTCTCTGTGAAAGCCTGAGAGAATGTTTTCTCTCCGTGTGACTCTCCTAGGGCACACTGATCTTGTCAGCTACAAAAGTTACATTTCTTGTTATATAGGTCTTCTTTTATCTTGGTCTTAACCATCCTGCAGAAAAGTATAAAAATGAGGTATAAAAAGTAAAGCCATATTAATATGCTGAGCTGTAAAAGGCTCAAGTCAACAACTTCTGACATTGCCAGTCCTACGGATAACCCACTACTATCATGGACTACTGGACTATATTGGATTATTTTGCTGAATTCATGGACCTACAATATTTGCATAGCAATGGAATACTCATCTCTGACAAAAGGATATAAATAAAGGACCATTTTGTATATATATATATATATATATATATATATATCTGTATATACAAAATAGTTAGGATAATATATAGCTACTTTCTCTTAGTTCAATGAGAATAAAGATTTGTACTAATAGTGTTTAGACAAGATATGTCTGCATCTTGTGCCATGAATGACTACTATGAAGACAACCATATGCAATGTATTAATTATTGTAACTGTCCTACTAACCAGTTTTGAAACTGTCTCATTGTTATTTGTTTCTCAATAAAATTAGTAAAAAAATAAAAATAAAAGAAGAAGGAAAAGTTGGTTCTTTTACGATTAACCTGATGTCTTCAGGCCAGAACAAGAAGACACATGAGCAACTGGGTGGTAACCTGAGCCCTTTGCTTGGCTGTCAGAGTAATGAGAACATTGCCTCTTTTGGGGGACTATGTCTTCTCCAATATTGTAGAGGAGCTGAGGAAGTATAGGAATATAAGGAGATGAATGGGTAATGGGGAGGTGGGTCACTGGGTATCCCACAGTGTTTCCCCCCCCAGAGAACTTTAATAGCTCTTTTTACGATGGAAAACATCAAAGTCATCATCACAATATTCCCAAACCTCTGCATGTTCTTCACATGTCCCCAAAACCCACCAATGATTTGCTATGTTTTTATTACTTTACCCATCTTTTTCATAAATGGAGTCACTGAAGTTTGCTTATATGAATTGAATATGAATGTACAAAGACACCGGGGATGTTTTGTAACCACTAAGTGATCACCCCACCTCACAAATTTAAGTCATTTCATAATTCTATTGACTACCCAAGCTGGATTTGTGTTTCCCTGAGGGTCTTCAAATGGGCTTTTAAAATTTGGCTTGTTCAGCTTGGAAATGTACATTCCTTTCCTTCCTCTCTTGGCATACTTGCTGAAGAGCGTCCCCCAGTTGCCCACATAAGGTCCCCCAGTGAAGGTGACCAATCAGCATGGTACTGTGCATTTTGGCATGGGCTCCCATTTGCCATGGGCTGGAAGTTGTGTTTCCAATGCTGGGGTTACTGATTGACTTAATTATTTCATTAGAAGCTGTAAAATGATGGTCTTCCTTGTCCAATCTTCCCTTCTTCACTACTCAGGTTTGGTTTTCTGCAGAAGAAACATCTCTTCCTGAAATACAGCTTACTTCTACACAAACGGAGAAATGCTGGGTCCTTTCTCTCTAGGTTTAGGATTCCTGAATCTGATTGCTTCCCATTGTATCCTCCATAAGGACTTAGTTTATTTATTATCCATGCATTAATGCATAGAATTTTTATACCTTCCATATATCTTCATTACTTACACTCATTATTACTTTTATTGCTCCAACTACTTCAATTTAGTGTGGACAAGTCCCTTCAAGCTGTTTCCATTGTGTTTCACCCTCTGTAGAATGAAAAGCTGCTTAATTTGGAGCCAAGAGAAACCAAAGCAAAACAAAAACAACAGTGGGGTCATTCTGCTTCCTCCTTGTATCCCTAGAATTGCATAAAATTGGGTCAATAGTTCCTTACCCTTACCATTTTTAGATGTGTGAATTTGCACTGTCTCTTTCACAGAAAATTTACTTAGGTGTGTTATCTCATTTTACACCATGTTTATTATTTAAAAATTCTTACATGTTTATTTTTATTGGGTTTTTTTTTCTGAGATTTTTGGTTGAATGCCTAACTCATCTCCTTTGTTTTGTCTTAACACAGGCATTTTCTGCAGTGATTTTTCCTTTGGGTCCTGTTTTGGCTACATCAGGTAGATTATGGTTTGTCTTGTTTACAATGTATTTATTTTCTGGAAATACTGAAGTTTCATTTTATTGGTTGTATTTCCTTTTTTAACCCAAGATTTGTTGCTGCAAAGTTTTAGTTTCTGGGTGAGGGACCATGGGTGCACAGGTAGGTGTGTGTGTGTGTGTGTGTGTGTGTGTGTGTGTGTGTGTATGCACACACTCCAGTTAGTCAGTCTGCTTGTTTGGCCTTGGTTTATTTGTAGTTGCCTTAGTCTAGGTTACCACTAAACCCAGAATCAAACCATTAGAGTGTAATTCTCATATTTGGACACAGAGAGAGTGACCAGGGATGTGGGAGACGGGTAAAGAGTGTGCCATCCTTCAAGCCACAAGGTGCAGTTCCTCTGGGCACCCTTCAAGGCATCATGGAGGATCTCTTAGTGGTAGATTTTATGAAAGTATGAAACCAGGACCAGTAAGCAGAAGAGACCCAGAGGATGTCATCAAGGATGGGGTCCTTGGGACTTTCACATCCATGTGTATAAGGAACCAGGAAAGATCAGCTGAGCTATGGGGGCTGCAGGTTTTACTAGGGTCTCATTACAGGGGCCTGACTGACAGGGCCATTGGCTGGGAGATTAAACTCAAGTCTCTAACCTCTTTCCTTTCTCAGAGGTGGAGCTCATGTCCCATGGCCCAAAGCCCTAACCCATAAATGATAATGTTGGACTTTCTGACAGAACTGAGTCACCATATTGGAACTGTCTGAGGCAGTGACCCCAGGAGCTCACTATGAATAACTAAGACTTCTATTGCTCAAGATTTTGAAGATGCTCCACCCTGAACCATTGGCAAAGACCAACCAAATTCTTTAAGACATACTCTTTCCATGTCTCTTAACATACTCAGCGTGTCTTATTTGTAATAGTCATATTGACCTATAAGACAAGGCTAACCTATAAGACCCCTTTAAAGTCATTCTTTTGTCTTTTAGCAAGAGAAAGGGAAAAAATGTATTCACTTGTAAGTTCACAAAGAAAGTAGACTTATGATTCTTCCTTTCTATACTGTGCGCTTTGGAAATGTCTCTATATTCATTCCACAGGTGAGAGAATAATGACCCAACAACTTATGAAGTAACTACATAAATTATTTAGATTTCTTCCACACAGCCCATTTATTTTCTAGATTTATTTATTTACTCCATCAGCCATAGACTTATATCAGAATCAAATCTTGGTTCTTTAGATTGTATGCTTTGGATTTTAATCCAAAGCTACTTGTTTAATTTGGAGTCCAATTCATTCAGTTTTAGCCACTGGGCGCTCTTTTAGAAGGTGTCTGTGTCTCTCTGATGTATCCTCATCATTGCAAGTGTGTTTTACTCTCGACACTATTAATTCATGCACTTGAGCTGAGCTAGTGTCCTCTGCACTTGTTCTGGGTGGGCATTGGGTTTCCTCCATATGTTTCTGCATTTGATTCTTTACTGCAGATGTTATTAATTCAGGGATTTCTTTTTTTATGTCCAATCTGAGTTCCTCTATACCTTTCTGCCGCTGTTTCTTTATTTTAGAAACCATTGATTCATTGCTTTCAGCTGTGTGATTCTGCACTTGTTATGGGTGGGCTTGGGTTCTGAGATTGCATTTTGTTCCTTCTTGTCATTTTGTGTCACTGTCTTCTGACCTTTGTTGTAGATCTTCATTGTAGTTATAACCTTCGCACGTACTGAAGTTCAGGTGCAGATCAGGCTTGGGCTAGGACTGGGTCTGGGGGATCCCAGAACGTGGCAGAAATTCCTACTCAGTGAGCGGGGTGAGGGAGGTGCTGTGGACTGGTGGGGGGCGTCCCAAGGGGGTGGAAGAGGGTCTCACCCATGCTGCACCTGGGCTGGGACCAGTAATATGTCTCTCCGGCTCAGGGTAGCCAGAAGCTCTCCCACACACTCACCGGGCCTGGGCTAGGACTGGGTCTGGGGGTTCCCAGAACGGGCAGAAATTCATACCTGGTGGGCGGGGTGGGGGAGGTGCTGCGGAGTGGTGGGGGGCTTCCCAAAGGGATGGAAGAGGGTCTCACCCATGCTGTGCCTGGGCTGGGACCAGTAATAGGTCCCGCAGGTGCAGGATAGCCGGAAGCTCTCCCACATACTCACTGGGCCTGGGCTAGGACTGGGCCTGGGGGTTCCCAGAATGTGGCTGCAAGTGTGTTTTAGAACTTTCTTTTCTAATAGTATGAAATGTTCCAGGTTAACCTGACATATTCCCTGTAAATAGAGAAATCAGCCTTTTCTCTGAGGAGCCCTGCAGGCTTTTATTGGAGAATGGTGTTAGAAAACAAGGTCTGGGAAGCAAGTGCTGTTTGTGCTGTTGTCATCGTTAGTGTTTCTTTTGGCTGATGGGGCCTAGTAATGTATGTGTGCCTAGTAACTTAGGTATAGAGAGACGCATACATCTGAATATTTCTGTATGGGGCTAGCTGTGTCTGTGTGGTTACACAGCCATGAGCTCATACCTACACCTCCAGGTCTGAGGCACGCCCCGACTCCAATTCCCTATGCCCACTCTGAGAGAGAAGCACCGTCCTCACCTGCCACCCACTTCCTTCAGTTTGTACTTACAGCGTTTATGAGGGAAAGCAGCACAAAGGCTCTGCAGTCACCTGCGGAGGTCTGATTGACCGAAAACTGTGCCCAGGCACCTTTCCTTGATCTTTAGCCTCATGGCTTGTGTCTCCTTCTCTAGTCAGCATCCTTCTGCATCTCCGGCAAGTCCTCTCTACCTTCCCAGCAGAGGGAGATTGTTTGGCCACAATCTGTGTTCCATCTTGATGTCCACCGACCTTCTAAATCATTTCTTAATTTGCATAGATTCAGTTTCACTTGGTGTTGTGGTGATATAGGCTTTGATGAGTGAGTTGTGCCATGTGCTTACAATTACAGTAGTATGTAGGACACTAGGATCTAAAAATTGTACACTTCCCTGGGCATCAGCTGTAACCACTCTAACTCCTGGCATACTTATGCCTTTTTAGAATGACTCAAAAATTGAGATTATAAAGGGCCAGCTAAATAGATCAGCAGATTAAAGCACCTGCAAGCAGGCACAGTGCCTGAGGGTTCAATTCCTGGGCCTGCCTTGCCAGCTCACCTGCTGGGGTGCACTGAGATGGCAATTGAGACTGAGCTTGGTGGCATGTGCATGTAATCCCAGCTCTTGGGAGGTTGTAAACAGGCGGATCACTACAAGTATGATCTAGTAGTGAGATGCTGAACACCCTGTAGACACTTCCCTGAAATACAAAAAAAAAAAAAATTGGCATTATACAGTATGCAGCTTTTTCAGAACTTTCTATCAGCTGACAGTAAAGAAGAGCCTTTGTATTTTCATGGCATCATTTTTTATTACTCAATAACATTGCATGCTATGGATAGATCACAGTTTCTTTTTACTTTTGTCTTTGGAAGGACATTTAAGTTGAACAAAAAATACTAGAAACATTCAGGTTCAAGGTTATGAATGGACAGACATAGTTTACATCAGATGAATGACTAGAACCCAGTTTTTGGATTGCATATCTAGACCATACTTAGGTTGTAAAAAGTATCAAGCTGTCTCCCTAAGTCCTCGTGCTAATTGCCTTCTGATTGCAGGAATACAGTAGTACCTGGGTCCCACAGCTGTATGAAGGAAAGGATTATTTTTGACTCAGAGTTTGTAGGAGTTTTAGCCCATGGTTGGGGCCCAGGGACAGCATCATGGCAGGGGTCATCACAGAGGAGAAACAGGCCATGGCATGGATGCAGGAAGCAGAGACAGATTGAGGTAGGAGTGAGGGAGACGGGCCCTTCCAGACCCCACCCTGTGACCCAGTTCCCCCAATCCGGCCTCACACCCCAGCACCATATTTAGCTATCATTTCATCATACCCCCATGCTTCTGTCACTTTCCCAAAACTCACTTACAACATCTAGAAACCGAGGAAGTCTTCTACCAGCCTGCCAGTTCATCAATGGGGGACGTTCATGTGGATCGGTAACTTCCATAGTATTTGGTGTTGTCAGATATTTTTATCTCGACGATCTTGGTGGTGTGGTCTCATTGCTCTTGAATTTGCAATTCTGAATTGAAAAATGATGTTAAACATATTGTCATGTGGTGACTCACCTTCACTGTATCTTCGGTATTGAAATTTATATTAAGATCATTTCTGGTTTTTGGTTGGATCATTTGTTTTCTTATTGATGAGCTTTAAGAATTCTTGTGGATGAAGTCTTCTGTCACAGTCTGTTATTTTTTTCTTGAATTTTCACATGACTTCTGCAGAAAAAAGTTTCTAATCTTAATAAAGTACCATTCATCAATTTTTTTCTCTTTCATGGATCATCTCAAAATTATCCAAAGAATTTTTAAGGTTTGACATTTCACATTGAGGTCAATTATCTGTTTTGAATTACTTTTTTGTTAAAGGTAAAAGATCAATACATTGGCTCATCTGGTGGTTTATTTATTTAGCAAACAGATGCTCAACTGATTTGTCAGTTTCTGAGAGAAGGGTTGAAGTCTCCAACTGTAACAGTGGTTGATCTATTTTTCTTTGAAATTCTATCAGTTTTGACCTCATGTGTTTGGCACGGTTGGTATCTGTTTATTTATTTATTTTCTTCATTTTTATGTATTTGGTACAGGGTCTCACTATGCAGCTTAAACTTGTAGTGATCCTCCTGCTGGGGTTATAGGCATGCACCACTATTCCAGGACTCAAGTATCTATCTGTACTTTTAGAACTGTTACTATTTCATGGAATATTGACTCCTGGGTCATTATATAATGATTATTATATAATGCCTGGTAACTTCTTTTTCTGGTTCACTTGAATTTTATATAAGTCTGTTTATTAATAGTAAAACACCAGTGCAAAAATCAGCTTCTTCTGGTGCTTGTCTCAGTCTTGTCACCTTGAATCTTTATCCTCATTTAAAATTGATTTCTTATAGGTGATATACAATATGGTCTTTTCAAGAGACACTTTCTAATGGTCTTCATCTTTTAATTCCCTATTTAAATAATTCAAAGTCAAAGTGATTTTTCATATACTTTGGTTAATATTTTCCTTGTTACCCATGTCTCTTCACATTAGTCATTGATTTTACATGTTATGTATGTTTTCCATGAATGTCTATAAGATTTACCCAAAGTTATTTTAAATTACTTTCTAGTGTATAATCTGTATCAGACTGGACTCATACCCTAATGCTTGTTATGCCTCCCCAGGCTGTGTTTATTCTTACCTTTCAATCTGTCTTTTAATATTTGGTTGAACCCCACCCATAAAACCTTGGATAACATCGATTGAGTTGAGTGGGGTGCTAGTGTGAGACTTTACATTAATTGGCTAGAATTGAGACACATTTAATACTTACTTTCAGCAGCTTTCAATTGTAGGTTCTCTTTTGCATTTACTTGCCATGTTTTCCTTAGGCTTCTCTTGGTTCTCCTCCTCCCCACAGTGAATCTGTACCTTATGACTGTGATATTCTGTTATACTGGAGCTCTGTTGATAGTGTGGTAATGTGGGGGAAGGGAGGGGAGGCTGCTGAAGCATTGTAACTCAATCACCATGTTTCACTGCTCTCTGTCCTGGGCTAAGATCCTGGCATGTGTTTTTATTTATTTATTTTTGTTCGTGTATGCATGCAATAGAAAATAGTGGTTTTTTTTGTTTGGGTGAAATGGTACATAAATACAGCATTTCTCAATCATTTCAATTCATTTCCTCCTCCCTGATAGTCCACCTTCCTCAGATCCCCTTTCCCATGTCCAAAAGCCTGCCTTCTAACTTCCGGTCATCTCTCCTATATTTTGTTCATTCATTCATTTATATTTTAGGTTATTCATAGATAAGAAACCATCAGTATTTAACTTCCCATGACCATTTCACTTAGCATAGAAGTCTCAGATTCTGTATTTTTTCCTGTAGATGACTTAATTTTACAAAAGACTGTTAGCTATCCTACCTATCAGGTGAGACAGAGAGGTTGAAAGAATCTGGGGTGACTGCTTTTCTCCTCCACTGAAAAGGCTCTGGCAGTGTCTTGTCCCCGTGAGTGTAGTTGTTCTTATTTTTCTTTTTTAAAGAGAATAAAAAACAGTAAAGGTAAAACACTAGAAATAATAGATGATTTCACCTAGCAACACGATAAGAGTTCAACATGGTTGTTATACTGCATAGATGCTTCTTGTGGAGAATGCTGTGAATGTGTTCATTCTCTTTAACTTAATTTTCTGTGCCAGAGCCAGAATCAAAACCTGGATAAGCACTGTGAAGTCCTTATGGGGTCTTGGAATTAACCCACAGGGGCTCAGTGGTAGGTGCTGAGGCAGTGTGTGCAAGGCTGTGGGTGTGATCCCAGCACCACAGTGACTGTGGAAGCAAGTGAAACTATAATTAAAGGCAGCACAGACGTTCAGACGCATCTTAAGGCTGCAGCATCACCTTTCAGAAACACCTGCAAAGGTGTTTCTCCTTTTCAGGATAAGTCCAGACTTCACTCCCAGAAATAGGCCAAAGTGACCACTGAAGTCGCCCTGCCGGCTTCAGGATCCATAGCGTCTGTCTGAGGTAAGGAGACCTCCGCTGATGCTTGCTGGCTTTGTGTGGCTACCACGACCTTCCCTAGGGTGGCAAGGTGTCCATCGGTTTTCTTCTCTCTGGCTTTTATTTTCTTGCCCAATGTTTCAAAATTTCCTTCCAATCTTTGTTTCCTTTCTCTTTAGAGAAGTTCATTCAGCCACTCTGTCAAGGCAACTACACTCGTGCTTTTTTTTTTTTTTTTTTTCATCTGAAAAGTTCTTAATTTTTAATTCCAAAAAGATATGTTTGTAAATCTAGGATTCTGGGTGCATATTCCTTTTCTTCCATCACTTGCACGATGTGATGCGCAGCCTCGTCGCCTTCCTGGTTATTGATGAGAAATCTTCTGTGATTCAAGAAGTGAATGTCAAGGACCCTCTTACTTCTTTCCAGATTTTGTTCTTTGACTTTCATTTCTAGAAGGCTGTGACGGGTAACACGGTGAATGTCTTCAATGTATTCTGGTTCAACTTTGTCTTTCTGGACATGTAGATTTGTGTCATCTTCGGCCATTATTTCTTCAAATATTTCTCTGGTTCTATCCACTTCCTTCTCTTGGGCCTTGATGACACCAATCTGAGGTCAGACAGCTTGCTACAGACCCAGGGCACTGGAGCTTCCAGGTGTTTTTGCCATCCATTTTCCCCTCTGTTGCTCATAGTGGGCATCTTCTCTTACTGTGTTTCCAAGTTCATTTTATTTTTCTGTAACAACAGTGGGCTTAGACCACAAACCCATTGTCCCCCAGTGTTTTTCTCTCTTGCTTCAAATTCTTTTTCTTTTTAGCCAGTACTGTTGTGTTAGCCAAAGAGCCTATTTTATCCTTCACGTCTCACTGCCTTTGGGTCTTTCTGAGTTGCACTTTATCAGGCATCTATTCCATGTTTCCTGATACATTTCTGCGACTGTAGTGTCAGTGCTACAAGTAAATGCATTTACAGTTCCTTTCCCTTGAAATGAGTGTTTAGCTGTCGGTCTACCTAGGTTTTTTCTCCATGTTTATCAGACTGCAGGAAGGTAAGTAATATGTGAGTCCCTTCTCACCGGCTATCAACCTGCACCTACAAGGTTTTTATCCATAAATAATTTCTTGAATTATAGTGTAAATCCTGAACATCCGCTGCGCCTTGGGCCCTCCATATCCGACCAACCCCAGGCCCTGCGAGTGTGGGGGAGAGCTTCTTCTCTGTCCTGTGCCAGCCTGCTGCTCCAGGCCCAGGACCGGCGTGTGAGGGAGTTACTTCTCCGCGTTCTCCAGACCTCCCCCTCCCAGCCAGATCCAGCACAGCCCGCCATCTGAGTAAGAACTTCTGCCACGCTCTTGGGAGTCCTGCAGACCCACCAAAACACAACACTGGTGAGTGTGTGGGAGAGCTTCTGCGCTCTCTTGCCCCCACCCCATAACCCTCCAGACCCAGCCCAGACCTGGCATACATGCTTGGGGTAAAACCCTGCAGCTAAAGTCCCTGCAGTGAGACTAGGGTCAAAACCACACAGGTAATCCAGCTACAGGACATCTTACCAGAGGGGCACAGCAGGCCCACCTCCAAGGGCAACAACAATAAGGAGCTGAGCACAGTAGCCAAACCCAAGCCAGGCACAACTGCATGAACTAGAACCTGGTATATCAGTACCCGAATTTCATTAAGTGATAAGGACATAACTGCACCAAAGCTCTACACCAAAGGCCAGAGGTCAATGCTATACGAAATGATAAAAACAAGGAGCAAAATGCAATCTCAGGCCTCAAGCCCACCCATAACAAGTGCAGAGGACACTAGCTCAGCTGAAATAAATGAATCAATAGCGTCAGAAGTAAATATAGTGTAAGTCCTTATTCTGTTCTGTTGGTTTCACTTTCTTCACTGGAGCTGAGATGCACTTCAGGCTTTGCAGGCAGTAGGACCCCCCACAACTGTGACGCTTGCCATTGTCTTCCTTGTATTCCTCCTCATCCTCCTCTAGCTCTTTCGCAAAGTATAAAATTACATGATTGGAACAGAACTGCTTAAGGAGACTCTGTCTCAAAATTTAAAAAATAATAAAAAAAGGACCAGGGTTGCAGCTCAATGCAAATTCAATCCCAATAACCTCTGCCCTGCCCTGTCCCCATCAACAAATGGAAAGCACATCTTGTTCTAGATTTTTCTTTTTATATTTGTGTGAATCTTAGACAGGCTTAGTTTAATTAAAAGTGTTCCTTTTATTTTTTTTCAGAATGTTCCTATTTTCTAGTCCCTCAAAAATAATAAAATAAAAAGCACAATAACATTTCCACCCATCCCCTCCCGAAGGAGGAGGAATATGGTAGTGGCAGTGTCACATGTAGCTGGCACGGTGTCCTGCGGTCGCTGAGGCTTCTGCTTCTCCTGCATTTAGAGCTGCTTGTGTTCCTTTAGAATATATGGGGAAAGGAATGCCTTGTACAGTAAAATGTATGGGTTTTTCCCCTCTGGGCCTGCTCAGAGTTGAGAGTCGGAAGCCGCCTCTTATTGTCTGTGCTGTAAAATGAAGTCAGTTCCTGCTCAGGGGGGCGTGCGGGCAGCTTACCTGTGATTTGGATGGAACGCCAACATCTCTTAGGACATCTTCAGTGCAGGAGAGATTCAAGAGATGTCCCACCATCCGGTTGTTTTCCTAGCGTAGCGCGTGTCACTGGAAGCCTGGCTTGTGCTGTGTGGAAGGGCCCGCTGATGCCCTCGGAGGCAGGCCATGCTGCCCTTCTCCTTGGGTCTCCGTGAGGACAGGCAAGCCCAGAAGAAGTGCAGCCGGTGGGTGGCAGGGCTCCAGAGAGCTTTCTCGCTCCCTTCCAAATGCCAGCTCTGGCCTCTGGGAGGGTGCTGGAGACCCTGTCAGAGTGACCACGTGCCCAGCCCTCCAAGAAAGGTCAACCCAACACAAATGTGTGCTCTCTGGGTCATTTCCCTCCAAAGCAGTCTCATCAGGCCTCCCAGGACCACGCCAGCCGTCTGTTCCATGGTGCGTCACTGTGAGGGAGCCTGAGTTATGTGGCCTCTCAACTTTTAACAAGGAAGGAATTGAACGCAGCCTTCATCCCCCTCTCCTGAACCCCTCCCCCCCAGTGGGGAGGCCTGGCTATTAGCTGGGCCGCATGTGGCTCTTCTCCAGACTGCCCCCTAGATCAGCGGCCCCTGGGAATGCTTGGGAGCTGCTGCTGGCTCATCCCCCATCCCACTCTGCTGAGAGGTGAGGACAACCTGCAGTCCCCAGCTCGAGCTGGGCCGAGGTACTATTGGCAGGGCTGAGCTCTAGGTCACCAGGCCTCGGCCATGTTGCTCTACACTGGCACTGCAAAAGTTGGACTGCTCGGGGACTGCAATGGGCTTCCCACACAGCTGCTTCTATCAGCAGACATTGGCCCAGGGTGTCTGGATGGAGGAATGGGTGGGTGCGAGGACGGGGCGGGCACCATCTTCTCTCTGCAGGGACAAGGTAAGGATCCGGGTCGAAGATAGGAAGGAGATGCTCTTACTGGTGCCATAGTAGGGGAGTGGAGCCAGGTGTGGGCCTGGCTGTCCCAGAACCTAGTGTCCAGCAATGGGACATTGTTGCTGGAGGCAGCACTACAGTGAGCAGAAAAGCTTGCATCCTGGGAACTTGGCTTTCACACAGATATGTGTCTGTCTGTCTGTCTGTCTGTCTGTCTGTCTGTCTGTCTCTCTCTCTCTCCTTCGGTCCCTGTCTCTCTCTCTCTCCCTTGCTCTGTCTCTGTCTGTCTCTCATCTCTCTCTGTCTCTCTTGTCTCTGTCTCTCCCTCCCTCTCTGTCTCTGTCTCTGTCTCTGTCTCTCTCTGCCTCTTTCTCTGTCTCTCCCTCTCTCTCTTTCTCTTTCTCTCTGTCTCTGTCTGTCTGTCTGTCTGTCTGTCTCTGTCTCTGTCTCTGTCTCTCTCTCTCTCTCTCCCTCTCCCTGTCTCTGTCTCTCATCTCTCTCTGTCTCTCTTGTCTCTGTCTCTCCCCCCTCTCTCTCTGTCTCTCTGTCTCTCTGTCTCTCTCTCTCTCTCTCTCTCTCTCTCTCTCTCTCTCTCTCTCTCTCTCTC
>NW_004524611.1:4435605-4454517 GCF_000260255.1 Octodon degus
CTCTCTCTCTCTCTCTCTCTCTCTCTCTCTCTCTCTCTCTCTCTCTCTCTCTCTCCCCTCCCTCCCCCCCGGCTATTCTGTGATCTTGCCTTTCCCACAGTGGGCCAGAGGTGCCAAGAGGCTCAGGACGCAGATGCCAAGTGCAGCTTGCTCTCTCCAGGGCAGGAGCGCACAGCTAAACCGGCACCGGCACATGCTCTTTCAGCTTTCCAGTGACTCTCTGTAAGCTCCCTTCCTTAAGCACAGCAAATAAGGCAGATAGCTCTTTGCTACATAGTAAAGTGACATTGGCGTGTACTTTTCAGAAGCATCAACTATGCACTGCAAGACCTTGCTATGCACTGTAGAAGGATTAAATGAAAGGAAAATAAATTCGATTAAGAGATGTTTGCAGCAATTTAGGATGTGAGAAACAGAGACTGGGTTGTTATTAACCTAGTGGACCCAATTATGAGCCCAGTCCTTGGCAATTAGGAAACACGCAGCACGAGCTCTTGGGTGGAGAATGGATGGGGCTACTGCTGTGTTTGTGTCTTGATTCTAAAAAGCACATTTCACTTATATTTTACCGTAAAGCAACGTAAGTGAGAGTGTGCTTTACAGTCGAAGTGCATAATGCGAGATTTATTTTTTGAAAAACAGTTAATACACTGGTGACAATTTAAAATCAAATTATGCCAATACCAGCATAAAAATAGGGAGATCCGAGAAAATGCGGGTGTCCCCCATCATAGAAATGCTCCGGAGCGTTTGCGCACTCTCAGCGCACAACACCATTGAACGCATGATCGCAAGACCATGACCTACTCTGACTGTAGAGTTCGCTTCCACCAGGGGCAAAATATAATAATTTGACATTTATCTGACACAATTACTGTTTTTATTGATGTAAACAACAGAATGAGCAGCATTATCGATGACCCGCTCACAGGCTGGTTATTGCTTAATTGAATAAAGAAGACGGCCGGTTATTTTTCAGCTTGCATACAGAGTGAGTTGCCACCGACTTAGCGATGTACAATGCTAAGCACCCTGAAATAGATCTTCTTGCCTTCTGGTGGGTTTGGCATCTGGAAAACATGATGAAGAAATTGGAAGTCATGGGTATATGAATTGGCGGCACTGTTACACATTTGGAACGGGTGAGAAACCAAAGCCAGGGACCTAGTATTCTGCACAATGGCGAGAAACACTTCAGGGAGAAAAAGAACAAATGTGTGGGGCTGGGTTGGGCTCGACTGAGGGCAGGGGATGAGGACAAACCACAGGAAAATGTGCAATATAAAAAAATTAAAGACTAGAAGAGGAAGGGAAACAGTGACAAAGGCAACAATGACAGGAGCACAAGTTGACATTGTTTCCAGTGTCCCTTCCAAAAGCATTGGATGTCAAGTCTTCCTGGGGAAAAGCAAGGCCAGAAGAGAAACACGCAGGGGCTGCTAATTCATCAGCACGCCGTGGGGCACGGAGCCGGACAGCCATGCAGAGATTCTGCAACTGGAATGAAGCCACTGTGGGTCCACCTAGAGAACACCGTCCCCGTCCTGAGCAATGCTGCTCATAGAGAACAGGCCATGCGACTATGTTCATAAATGCGATCTTGCTGGGGACACAAGGGCCAAGAGACACATGGATGAGAGAGGCCCCAGAGGAGCAGGGAGAGCACACATGCTGACACCCTTGGGTGGAGTGTGTTATGGCTTATGTGTATTTGTCCCCCTAAAGCCTCATGCAGTCATTGAGTTCTCGAGTTTGTGATTCATTCTGACCTAAGGCTGGGATTATGGGTCTGAGTACTGCTGGGATTATGGGTGTGAGTGCTACACCCAGCCTGGGGCAGAGAAGGAGGAGAAAGAAATTTGCTTTCTGTAACCTTTGTTGCTGCTACTCCTCCCATTTGCTCTTGCTCTTTGTTGCCACCATGAACAGCTGCCCTCTGCCATGTGCAGCCTGCCTTGGAGCCAGCCGAGTATGGACTGAAATATCCATTAACTGTGAGCTAAATAAACCTTTCCTTCTTTCATCTGAGTGTCAGGTATTTGTCCCAGCAATGAGAGAAGCGTAGCTGAGACAGAATGACTTAGAGAGGGAACAGGTCCAGGTTCCAGAATCTTCTGGAAGAGCTCATGGTGATGGGTCCACACTTTTTTTTTTTTTTTTCCATCAGGAACAAGTTACTCAGAGTGACCCCTTATAGCTTCTGCATCTATAAAATTATGAAATGAAATAATACATTGTCTGGAAAATTCTAGAGGAAAATGGAATGATCTAACACATGGAGGTGCCTACGGTGTCTCTGATCTGTGGTGCCTGGTTGTTGTTAGGCTTGAGAAATAGAAAAGACCAAATCTGAAGCAGAGTCAACCCATTTACTCCCCTAAAATGTCTATGGGCATCCATCCCCTTTTAATTGACTCTTCAACAAATCCTCATCAGAGTCCTTCTACACCCTGAGGTAGACTCATGGAGATTGAGAGCAGACATAGAAGACTGATGTGCAGGCCCTGCGGATGAACTGCCTTCTTTCCCCTCACCTACCTACTCATCCCAGAGAGGTGAGGCACAGGTCTTCCATCTCTTCTTCCCATAATGATCATAACTGAAGAAGGGATGGGATTCATATGTTTTCCCTGATGCTGCTGTCCCTTTCACAGAGGTATGATAGGTTTATGAGGAAGCCTTTCACACTGTGGCAGTTGGAGAGCAAGCCAGACTTATCTGCTACAATAAAGGAGGGAAGAAATGAATTTTTAAAGAGTGTATGGAGCAGCCATTGAATCTCAAAGTCTGGGACCTTCTGCACAATCCTACTGTGGTGTCTGTTGTAGGAAACAATGGTTCAGGGTTCTATCCAGAAGATTCCACTCTTCTGTGGGCATCTCTTAAGTCCAGAGCATGTTGTCTTGCTCTGAGATACTCTCAGAGGGCTGCTCAGGGTCCAAGGAGTTGGCTTATGTTCCCAGGACAAAACTGGGGCTGGACACCTCTCTGAGTCTTTTCACCTGTATCTTGAACTGCAAATTCATGATCTCATTAGCTTTTCAATGCCTTTAAGCAGATTGTTTTAAAAATTGCTCTTGCAACTTTTTCCATTGACCATTGTTTTATAAGAATTATGTGGTCATACATTACTACAAGGGAATTCCTTGTTTTCCTATTAATATTTTAAAATAGTTTTCTTAGAGTTAATTATTCATTAACCTTCCCTACTATTAGTTATACTAAAAGGAATTTTTGTTTTGTCTTGAATACTTTAAAAACATAATAATACTAAAATAATGTGCTAATAACCTAATTGTGATTAAATAGTATTTCTAGAGAAGGCCAGGGAAGATAACCAGCAACAGTAGGATGCATGGTTTGGACACAGTAGTTCTGGAATGGTGAGAAAAGAAGTCCGGCAAGTCTCTTCCCTAAGAAGACATCTACCAAACTGGTCAAAATTAGCAAGAACAGAGATTTAATGACTTAAGATCTTTGGAAATTGACCAAAGGACTCACATCAAATTAAGAAGCATCTTTCATCAAAGTCATTACAACAAGGCTTGGCGGGGGAATGGTAGCTCCTGTCCACCATACTCCTAGATCCAGAGAGAGGCTAGGGGGATTCAGCTGCTGCTGGACACAGGCAGGTGTCAACCTCTTCTGTTTTGTGCCTTGGAAGATTCCCATTGGACTGAAACCAAACAGTGCTGTCTCTGCACTTCTAATAGAGCACCTCTTTCTCAGGGAGGACCAGGGTCAAGCAGCCAGTGCAGCATGAGGCTTTCCATTTTCCTATGTCCCTGTTCTGGTATGCAGAGACTTTCCCATGGGAAGTCAGGAATAAGCCTCTGACTTACTGTTATGCCTTGTCCTTGTCAGAGAGCCCACCTTTGTGTGGACCACAGCACGGAGCAATGAGCCAAGAACTTGTGGCAATGAACAGGTAGGAGTAATGCCAAGGACAGGCTGGTGGTTGGAAGCTCAAAGAGGAAATCTGAGCTTTAGGCCGAGAAGGTCCAGCTGGAGCCCAGGTCATCCATTCGTGCTGGCCAGGAGGTCTGCTAAAGCTGAAAGCTGCACTGCTGAGGGGACATTGAGAAGAGGCCTTCTGAGTTACAAGCCAGGGTGATGATGGGTCAGAGAGACAACAGAAAAGCAATTTCAACATCACACATGATATAACAGACAAAAGGGAAAGTTTCACCGGTTTAGAGGCTTAAGCAAAATATTGCACCCATCCGGGACTAACCACGAAGATATTTCGGGCCGGGGTAGCTACTAGGAAGCCAGGGTTAAAGATAAAATGAGGGAAAAAAACTGAGCAGGGAAATTTGAAGATGAACATGTCAAGAGAAGAAGATTTCACTAAAATTATTGATTTGAGTCAATAAATAAAAAGAAAAAAACCCAGAGGGTGGAAAAACCAGTATTCAACACTGACATGATATTACCTTAAAAAGTGTGAGATCATAATGGCCACAGAGAACTCAATACCAAGCTCTGCACCCAGGAAGCTCAGCGGAATGCAAAGAAACTGATCCATGTAGAAAAAGCCTAAGGATGAACCGGAGGAGTCTTCACAGCCAAGACAAGGATGGCATTTGCAGTGTCCTCATGTACAAGGGGCCCCAGAGTGATACAAGCAAGATTTTTAATAAGAATTAACAGAGGCTCGAGGGCACCGGATGGCATATTTTAAGTGCTCATTTATGATTTAAAACACCAACCCGTCAACTTAGAAACTCATCTGAGCAAAACTCTCTTTCAGAAAATGTAAACATTGTAACTAAAGGGATTGTTGGTTTTAGTTTGAACAGGGGAAGGTTTAAAGATATCAGTCTTGCAAGCAAAATGGAGAACAAATTGAAGATCGATGACTTTCCTCAGATTCATAAACAGCGTAGATCATGAGAAAACTAGCACCCAGACGTCAGCAGAGACGCCTCGCACAAGCTCGCAGGCGCGCATTGGGGTCGCACCGATGGAAGCTGTGTTCAGCTCACCGGGAGCCCAAGGTCAGGCAACCCTCGAGGCACCCATGTCCTTTTGAAAAATCCTGAAGGCTTAGTGTGGTCAAACACTAGAGTCTCCCGGACCCACGGAAGCAAAGGTCCTTGTAGAAGGACCTTTTGATGACTTTTGTTGTAGAAAAAGTATAATTTTGTGGAAGAAAAAACAAAAGAATTACCTGATGCCTTCGGCAGAAGGTAGGGAGAAAAGGGAACTATTTTTGAATATACTCTGAGACTTGGTCCAGTCTCCAGTGAAAAAGCTTTTACCATTTTTATCTGATTCAGCAGAAAGGGGAATTACTTCCAGGGAGGGGCTTGAGGGGCGGGGCCAGAGGACCAGGGCGGGCCCAAGGGGCGGGGCCAGAGGACCAGGGCGGGCCCGAGGGGCGGGGCCAGAGAGGCATGAACCATTAAACTGGCTAGCCTGTGCTTTCTCAGAGGTGTGGAGAGGGGTCATCCTGGACATGGCAGCATCCCAGCCTCTCTTCCAGTGTCTTGAGACCTCCAGGAACTGTGAGCTAAATAACCTTTCCTTCCCTCATTTTGAATGTGGGTTTTTGTCCCAGCAACGAGAGAAGAGTAACTAATACAAAGCCCCCGTGCTATTTTGTAGCATGGAAACTGTCCCAATACATGGATTATAAACAAAAGCCAATTAGATCTAAAACTAAATTTGCTGTAATTTTATTTTTGATAATGTTCAATCCAGGCAAAGCCAAAGGCACAGTAGGTCTTGAGATAAGCTGGAGGGGGGACACTTTACCTTCAGCACAAAAGAATAAGACTTACAGCAGATGCGTGCTCGGATTCCGTGCACGCCAGGAGAGCACGGTGAGACGGTTACGGAACTCAAAGAGAAAAACCACACTCAGATTTCTATGTGAAGCAAAATTCTTTTGAAAGGAAGGAGAAATGGAGACTTTCTCAGACAAATATATGCTCAAGATACTCATCAACAGCACAGCTGCAATGTAAAAAACATAATCAAAAGTGAGCTTAAAAGAGAAATAATAATAATATAGCTCAGAAACTCAAATATATAGAAAGGAAGAAGAGGCAATAAAATACAAGGATGAGGATAAAAATTTATATTTTTTGATCTGAAGATCTAGTAAATGATTACTTAAAGATACCAGTAAAGCCAGCAGAGTGACAGATCCCTGTAACTCTAGGTCTCTGGAAGGCTGAGGCAGGAGGATCGCAGATTCAAGCTCTGCCTGGACCACTTAGCCGCTTAGCAAGACCTTGCCGCAAGTGAAAACCGAGAAGAGGGCTAGGGATGCAGCTCAGTGTGAGGGCTCTGCGTTCTGTCCTCAGAACTACAACGACATGTAGGACGGGACACGGAACACTGGCTTCAGTGAGTGATTTCTTCGAGAGCAGCGTGGAAAACAATATCCTGGGATGTGACATTATTTTGAGTGTTGATTTAGATGATTTGTAAATACATATTGCAAACTGTGACCCAACTATTAAAAAATCCATGAGATTGATAGGGTGAGAGGGGAAAGAAGTGGAATCATAAAATACTCAAAACCAAAGAAGGAAGGAAAAAGGAATTAGGGTGGGACAAAGAAAAAAAGGAAAGAATAAAAATTGCTTTGCAAGATACTGTCTATCTTTTCTAATTATATCACTAATCACTTAAAGTCAAGAGTTAAAACAATAGCAAAGTGAATAAAACTGTGCTGTTAAAGGTTTAATTGTATAGACATTGATAAGTTAAAAGTAAAAGGGAGGAGAAAGATGACAAATCATGGTACGAGTCAAAAGAATGTTCTAGTTTAAGAGAAATCAGAGTTCAAGACCAATCAAATTACTAAGAATAAGGAGGTGTGCTATCTAAGGATAAGAAACCGGTCCTCCAAGCAGACACAGTAATCTTGAATGCGTGAGCCACTAATAGTAATCAGCGTGACTCAAAATGGGACAAGAAAAAAATCTGATGGAGCTGCAAGAAGATAGAGGCAAATCCACCAGCTCCACGTGAGACCTCCTAAGAGTCAACCGCTGGCCATGCAGACAGGGAAACAGTAAGGACCGATCTGACCCGCAGAATCCCGGTAACTCGACCTGACTGGACTTTACAGGATTGCTGCTTACGGAGGCGCCAGCCACGTCCAGCTCACCTAGAATCGTCGCTGTCTCAGTTACTCTTTTTGCATTGCTGGAACAAATACCAAAATGAAGGAAGGAAATGGTGATTTGGCTCACAGTTACTGGAGGTTTTAGTCTATGCTCAGCTGGCTCCAAGGGAGAGCTGCACGTGGCAGAGAGTGGCGGCGGCAAAGAGCAGAGCAGGAATGGCAGCAGCTCAAGCAGCTAGCTAGCCTCTCTTCCCTCCTTCCATGGTACTGCCTGTCCCCAGGCAGGTGCAGCACCCACAATAATCAGTCACAGACTCCAGAAGCTGCCCCATGACTACGTGGTGGCTGCATCAGGCTGGATGGGAATACCTGTACAGAACCATAGCAGTCCCAGCATGAACACAACTTGGCAGCTTTTAAATAATAGAAATTATGTAATGTATATTCTCAGGCAACAGTGGAATTAAACAATAACATAAAGCTGGAGTTTCTCCAGAGTTTTGGAGGTTAAACTGCAGTTTTAGAGTCAAAGAAATCTGAAGAGTTATTTGAAATTATTCTGCGTGATGAAAATGTAAATATAACATCAAGATTTTGAGATCAAGAAAAAGAGTTATAGGGCCAGCCAAATAGCTCTGAGGATTAAAGTGCCTGCAGGCAGGCACAGGGGTCAGGGGTTACATCCCCGGGCCTGCCAGGCCGTTCCCGCCCGCGGCGCACACTGAGATGGCAATTGAGACTGGATGTGGTGGCGTACAACTATAATCCCAGCTCTTGGAGGCTGTGAACAGGCAGATCACTACAAGTCTGATCTAGTAGTGAGACCCTGAACACCCTGTAGATTCTTCCCTAAAATAAAAATTTAAAAAAAGCAGTTATTAGAAGTTTACGGCATTAGGGTCGGCAAGATAGCTCAGTGGACTAAAGCGTCTGCGTAGGCAAGCTTAGTCTAGCTCAGGGACTGCGGTTCCATCCCTCGCACCGCATACCATGCCAGCCCTACCCCCAGGGTGGGCTGAGCTGGCCACAGAGGCCAGGTGTAGTAGCATACACATGTAATCCCAGCACTGGGGAGGCAGAAAACAGGAGGATCATTATGAGTCTGAGCTGCATAGTGAGATCCTGTAACAACCAAATACATTTTTAAAAAAGAAAAAAAAAGTTTACAGCATCAAATTCACAATTTCAAAAAAATAGATTTAAATCAAAAATTGAATATTCCACTTAAGAACAGAGAAAGGCTATTTAATACAAATCAGGCAGAAGAAAAGGAAAGAAAGGCAAAACAAAGGAGAAGAAATAGTAAATTCAGAGCAGAAACCATTGATGCTAAGAATAACAAGTAGAGAAGAACATCAGCAAATTTTTTTAAAAAATGTCTTTCTTGCCTTTGTGAGATAGGGTTTCACTATGTAGCTCAGATGGGCCATGAGCTCACTTTGAAACCCAGGCTGGCTTCGAACTTGGAATGATTCTCCTGTCTCAGCCTGCCAAGTGCTAGGATTACAGATGTGTCACCATACCTGGCTGGATTTTGTTTTTGTTTTTTTTTGAATCAGTGAAATCCATAAACTTTTAGGTAATCTCAAAATAAAGAAAGAAGATAGAAATCAATGTCAGAAATACAAGCAGTATAGTGGATCCAGTATGCGCACTGCTAAGGCAGGCATGGTCTTCCCTGGCAGCCTGTCTTTGCAAATCCTCAGGTCCAAGCGTCTAGCAAAGGTGGTTTTCAGAGGTGATGTGTTACCAACCAAGTGCCCATGGCTTTCTCAGGGCAGGTTGTAAAGAACTCCTAACTGCATTGCATCCTTCCGCGAGGACGCCTGACTTCCTGACTTTTCTGATGCCTATCTCCTTTTCCCATAATCTCAACACGGTACGGTGGTACCTCAGCTCCTGAATTTAATTATTTCCACAATGCTGATCACAAACCAAATTGGATGAGAGCTGGATCAAATTTCCCCCTAAGGTCAACATGCAACTTCAGCACTGAATTTGATTCGGTATTTGTCCAGCTGGGTGTGTGATCAACGTGGAAAGAATGAAGTCTGTGACCAAGCTGTGCCACTGCAGCTTGATTACAGGTGTCAGTGGAAAGAAAATGAAGAAGTCACTATAAAGGGCTCAGCATGGTGCCTGCCTTGCTGACATAACCAGATGGGCAGATGACCTTACTAACTGCGCTTGTGACTGTATTCATTGTCAAAAATAGTCAAGGTACTGGGAAGTTTCTCTCTGAGGAGTCGAGTAAGATACCACAAAATGAAATGGTAGAATGCTGTCATTAGATAGGAGGAGTCAGTGCTGATGCTCCGTGGCACAGCTTGGGCGACAGAGTTTACTGTGGTGCGTTGCGTATCTCAGAATGGTAAAAGGAGGGAGTTTGAATGTGCTTGACATAAAGAAATGCTAATAGGTCAGGTGGGTGGATATGCCAGTTAATTCAGTTGACTATTACTTGATGCTTTCGTGAATCTGAGCATCACGTTGTCCCTCATAAACACATGTCAACGTTCTGTATCAATATAAAAAAGGAAATATAGGGGCCGGGGAGATGGCTCAGTAGAATAAGTGCTTGCCCGGCAAGTGCAAGGGCCTGAGTTCAACCCCCGGTTCCATCAATCAATCAATAAATAAATAAAATAAAAAAGGAAATAGAAAAGCCATAAGATTCTCTGAGTTACTTATTCAGAGAATCTAAAATACTGGTTAAAATCCAACAGATGTCCAAATAATTTAAGATTATTCACTATAAAACCAACTCAATGAGACAGACACATGTAAATAGCGTAGTTCTGTATAATTCTTTCCCATTTTATCTTTTCTAGTTGCATGTATAGAAACTGGAAAAAAAATGCCTTAAAAAGAAAGTGATTTCTCCTGAGTGATTCTTCAAAGTCTGACTGTGCTGTTTTGAGGTTATTTGGGTGACTATGCAATTCTAGGTAGAAGAAAAGTGCTTTTTGTTCTAAAAGTTTCTCAGGTTAGTTGCTATTGAATATAATTGCTTTCTATTTTTGTGCGTCAAATCTGCTGCTACTGAATATAAACTAGTGCGCAGTTTTCACTGAATTCTTGCCACAAATCAGTGAAGTGAGTGTGTAGTGTGTGTGTGCATGTGCGTATGTGTGTGTTTGCATGTGTGTGTGTGTCTTATGAGAAGACAGAGGCTTTTAGACACTAAGAGCTTAGTCAAGGCTCCACAACTAATATACGAAGGGGCCAACATTTGAAGTCAGTTCTGGGGCCGGCGAGAGCTCAGCGGTCTAAAGTGCCTGCTTAGGCAAGCTTCGGCAGGCGCAGGGGACTGCAGTTCCATCCCTGGCACCACATGCCACGCCAGCCCCGCCCTCAGGGTGGGCTGAGCAGCCCCCCCCCCAAAATAAAAAATAAATAAAAATAAAGTCAGTTCTGACTGATTCGAAAACTTATGCTCTTAAGCGTGCTGTTTGCTGTTCAAGCTCTGTTAATGACGCGTGTTCTACCTGACCCTACACACTGACATTGATGTCCTAGGTGAGAGCCAGAGCACAGAACACACCCGCCAGCTTGGAGAAGCAGAGCGTGAGGACTGCTCGACGCTTCGTCACAGAGCTGACCATTTGTTTGGGTCTGGGCTTCAGATGCTCAAGGTCACAAAATCAAATGTGAACTTTACTGCAGCCCTGGTGTGGTGACTCACAGTATCACAGGTTATGGGATCTGACTCCCACACCTCAGAGCCAATCAGAAATTGGGCAACCAGCAGTTGTTGTGTGTGTGTGTATGTGTGTACATTGAAAATCTCTTTTAGCAATTCCCAAGCATGCAATGCAATTTACTAGTACTATTCAGAGTGTATCATTAGTCTCTAAGAACTGTTCTTTCTGTGGAACTGAGCCTTTGTATGTTTTAAACAACAAATCTCCACCATCTACTCCTGTCCTGAGAGCCCCTTCCTACTCTCTGCTTCTATCTGCTCAACATTTTTAGATTCCGCGTATGAGTGAGATCACTCGGAGTTTGTCTCTTCCAGTGCCTTGTTTATTTCACTTACCGTATTATCTTCCAGGTTCACCAAAGTTGTCACAAATGGCAGATCGTCTTCTATGGCGGAAGAATATCCCTACACAGATTAAAAAAAAAATGCCTATCCACTGAGGATGCTTAGGTGGATTCAATGTCTGGAGTTTCTCAAATGATGCTGCAGAGACCATCAGAGTGGAGATGTCTCCAGCATACGGATTCCATTTCCTTGGTCTATATATCTAGAAGTAGAATTTCTGGGGCGTATCTTAGTTGTATTTTTAATTCATTAAGAAACTTCCACGCTATTTTTCATAATGGTTGTACTGTTCTCATTCTTACCAACAAGTGTTCGTTTCTCTCCTTATCTTCACCAGCTCTTGCTGCCATTTGTCACCTTGACAACAGTCATCCTGACAGGTCTGGGGCGACATCTCACTGTGCTGATGAGTGACATGGACTATGTTTTCACGTGTGTCTTGGCCATGTGTAGGAATGACATTTAAAGGAATATGTCTTGTTATTTGCAATTATTACAACTATGAGATTGAAGGGGATTTTAGTTTCATTTTATGCATTTTAATGTTTGAATTTATAAATAAAGCTAAGCTCTGTGACTTTTGAAAGACAAAATAGACAGAAAACAAGAGGGCAAAGGTTTCCAACTGTTCATGTACACTGGAAAATAAGGGGACATTCTGTTAGCAACAAAAAGTGCTGTATTCCTGTGTGCACCTGGAACACAAACTCTCTATTACTTTGGCATATATATATATATATATATATATATATATATATATTAGTGCAAGTTTTATTAATGAAGACATAATTGGATTTGTGAAAAGACATTCATATAGATCACGAGTACAGTAAGAACCCCCAGACAGATCAATGAAAATATGGTCAACTTGTCTTTGTTTTTGTCTTTTGTGGGTTTTTTTTTCCCTGTATTTTAGGGAAGGGTCTACAGGGTGTTCAGGGTCTCACTACTAAATCAGACTCATAGTGATTCTCCTGTTTACAGCCTCCCAAGTGCTGGGGTTACAGGTGCGTGCGACACTCAGCCTCTGATCTTTGACGAAGGGATGAAATCACTACATACTGAAAAAAAAAGTCTTCCTGACTAATAATGGCAAGGCAACTAGACATCCAGATACAGAAAATATAAATGCAGATTTTTATACCTTTTAAACAATTTATTCATGTTGAATCAGGAACCTAAATATAAGTTGCAAACTAAAACTGTTGTGGAACATAGGAGAAATGCTAGATGACTTAGAGGATTTGGTGAGAAATTTTTATGTATAACAGAAAAAGGTTGATTAATATAAATAACAAGTGGGACTATATAAAAATTTTGAGGAATCAAGTGGCACTACCCCTTCCTGGCAAGTGCAAGGTCCTCAGTTCAATTTCCAGTACCAAAAATAAATCAATCAAAAATAAATAAAATTAAAATTTGAAATTCTACTTGGGCCTGGTGGCACATGCCCATAATTTCAGCTCTTGGAATGCTGAGGCAAGAGGCTCACTATGAGTTTAAGGCCAGCCCGCTTCCAACAACTTTGAAAGATACTTAATCTTAAGGGAATGAAACCACAAACCACCAGGACCAAAATATTTGCCATCTAATAGGAAAAATACAAATAATTTTTAGATCTCAATAATAATGAAGCAAATAACAACCGAGAAGTGGGGTCTGAAGTGGCTGTTAAAATACCTATGCACTTAGCCAAGTACACAATGCTAAGCACAACGATATTAGTAAACCTCATGTTAAAAGAACAATGAGACACTATATTCATCAGAAGGGCTAAAATTGAAATTAAAAATAAATCACATTTTAAAATTCGGGTCAGGCTGTGGAGCCATAAAAATTCCCCTTCCTTTGCAGGTAGTGGACATGCAAGTGTGTCTGTCCACTTTGGAAAATACTTGAGCAGTTTCTTCTAAAAGTAAATATAAACCTACCTGATGACAATGGAGTTGCGTTCCCACTAGTTTACGCATTGCAGCGGGTAAAACTCCTGTTCACACAAGTATATGCATTTTTGTATTTGTAGCAGTTATGCTTACGATCACCAAGATCTAAGAACAACAAAGATGCGTCCATAAAATAAGCTGTGGCACTTCTATACAATAGGATATATTTTTAAGTTAATTTTGTTGAGAAAGAAATAGCAAGGAGACAGTTTGAAAACAGGTTAGTAGGACAGTTACGATAATTAATACATTGCACATTGTTGTCTTCATAGTAGTTATTCAGAGTACAAGATGTAGACATGATATCTTGTCTAAACACTATTAATACAAATCTTTCTTCTCTTTGAACTAAGAGAAAGTAGTGTACCTTTATCCTAACTACAATAGGGTATTTTTCATCAGTAAAAGAAGGTGAACTACCAAGATGCTAAAATGCAAGAATGAACTCTGGATATAGGTTGCTGAGTAAGTGAAAGAAGCAAATTTGAAGAGGGTGCAAGCTCTTTATTCCAGTGAGTGGCATTAGGGTGGGGCCAATCCAATCAGCAGGCTGGGCTGTTAGTCACTCACACTTAATCCCAGCACTGCACCTCAAATGAATCAACCACACCTTTTAGGTTCAGCCACCTCTGAAAAAACTCTATGACCACATGAGGCTTTGTGGGGACATCCAGATACGAACCATGGGCTGGGGAGATGGCTCAGTAGAATAAGTGCTTTCCCTGCAAGCGCAAGGGCCTGAGTTCAATCCCTGGTTCTGGAAAAAAAAAAAAAAAGACACGAACCATAACAAGACCCAATCAAAAAATGGGCAGCTAATGTGAATAGATGCTTCTCAGAAGCACAAACGACCATGAGTACATGCTGCATCATTTCTGCCCATTACAGAAATGCAAATTGAAACAACATTGAGATTGCATCTTACCTAAGAAAGAATGGCCATCCTCGGGAAGCTACATGGTTACAAATCCTGGCAAAGCTTTGGGTAGGAGGCTGAAGGAACACTTTCACATTGTTGGCAGGAATTGAACCTAGTAAAACCAGGGCCGGTGCGATAACCAGCGGACTAAGCACCTGCTTTAGCAAGCACAGGGACTGGGGTTCGATCCCAGGAACTGCATGCTGCACCAGCCCTGTCCCCAGGGCTCACTGAGCTGGTGACCCAGTCCCAGCATGATGGCACACACCTGTAATCCCAGAGCTGGGGAGGCTGAAAACAGAAGGATCACTATAAGTCAGAGCTGCATAGTGAGACCCTGTACCAAATACATGAATTAAAAAGCAAGGAAACAAACAAAAAAACAAAACAAAAAAAACCAAACTAGCAAAACCACGATAAAGTTAGTATGGAGATTCCTCAAAACACTAAAATCAGAAATTCCACTTGACCCAGCTATTTCCCCTCTAGGTATCTTCTCAAAAGAGTGAAAGCCTCCCTACCACAGCTACCCATGCACACCCATGTTACAGCAGGATGGTGCATAGCAGCTGAATTTTAGCTGTGAGCCCTACATGTCCTTCCATGGGCGAATGGATAAAGAAAATGATGCATTTACATGTGGTGGTGTTCTGCGTTGTAGGACAGAAAGATAAACTTGTGTCATTTTGTAGAAAAGCGTATGCACTTGGAGACCATTATGTTAAGTGAAATACACTGGACACAAAAGCTTAAATATCACAGGATTTCTCTAATATGAGAAACCCAAATTATAAAAGAAGAGCAAAATAAAAGATAGATAATAGGATGCAGGAGATAGAGCTTTCATGAATGAGAAGGAGATTGAGAGACGGAAGGAGAGGAGAGGGAAGGGAGTGAAATTGAGTTAATGGAGGAAGGAATGAGGACGTGTCGTGCACAGGGACCAACTTCCCACAAGGAATGGAAACATTACATACTGTCAGCATGTATCACAAAAAAAAAGAGTAAGAACTAGAGACATCAGTAAGAATTCATTTACTTTTACATCAATACACATAGAAAAACAAAATGTGCATGTGCATAGGTAAGTTAAATACACACACACACACACACACACACACACACACACACACATAAATTAAAGTACATGTTTGCTCTAGTCACCTGAGGTCTTAAAATAAAGCTTCCTTCAGTGAAATGAGCATAACTAGCACTCGGATCCTGTTCTTAACAGTTTTCTTTGTTAAACAGAACCTGAGGTCCTTGGAAAAATGACAGACTCCAGAACCAGGTCAACAGAAGAAAAGCTGGAAGTACACAAAGGGAGCCTGGATTACCCGTGGACTAGAGTGACATGCACTTTGTCACCAAATTATAAAATGATTAATAAAATAAGAGCCTCAAATGCGAAAGAAGAATTCTAATTTGGAAGGCTTTGTTTTGACATGGTTAGTAGGCACCTAAACGCAAACAGAATACCTAGAAAATGGAAGCCATTAGTTGGTCTGTATGAAGAACATCAGTCAGGTCCTGATTAGAATTCTTTAAAATCAAGTCATCTGAATTATTAACCAGAAAGCAGCATCGCATACAGGACTATACAAGAAGCCTGAGCTATGGTGAGGAAGAGCCCCCAGGAGCCGGGTATTCTAGTTGTTCAGAAGAAGAGTGAGAAAGTGAAATCCGACGCATCTGGTCTGTTCTTTTTCCTGTGGTACCAGGGATCGAACTCAGGACCCTGCACTTGCCAGGCAAGCGCTTATTCTACTGAGCTATCTCCCTGGCTCTGCATCTGGTCTTATAGATAAAGAAAGCACAGGAAGGGAGCTGCAGCTAGCCGGGGGTTGGGATGACACTGGTTGGCAAGTATCTTCAACCATAATTTAAGGAACATCAGCTAGAAAAGGCTCAGGGATACAACTGCAATGATGGAGATTTCTTATAAATGAATAGTTTCTGTGTTTCACGACTGGAGAGAACAGTGTGCGAAGTGTGGTCAGGTAGAGCCCCCAACTTCGACTCCTGATCCCGTGATCTACCACTGGGTAATGAACAACGCCTCAGGCAAGTCATCTACTCTGGCTCTTTCCTTATGTTTATTCCCCCCTGTATTTTAGGGAAGGGTCTACAGGGTGTTCAGGGTCTCACTACTAGATCAGACTCATAGTGATCTGCCTGTTTATAGCCTCTCAAGAGTTGGGATTACAGGCACATGCCACCACTCCCAATCCAGTCTCAGCATGCCCCAGGGGCGGGTCTTTCCTTATGGATGGCTGTCATTGTCCTAAAAGTTTTGTTAAGATTAAATGAAGAGAATACATCACAAGTCTGGCAATAAATTAAAGTTTAGAAGTCCTAATCAAAAAACTAAAGAGTAGCGCAGTTGGCTGACTGTTTCTCTTGCTAACATCACACATTCAGCTGTAAGCAAGGAGGCTTTCTCCTTGGAACTTATTACCCTAGAATAACGTTAGACTATTTACGAGAACCTACGCTGAAACAGTGAAAAGTTCAAGGCAACTAGATCATGGGACTTTGGCATCCAGGCAGACATGACAGCTGTTGCCCAAGCCACGCCCGCCATGCCTGATAAGAATCTCCAGGCCCTTGTTCTGTTAGATTTGTCTGCATAGTAAAACATGACTATTGCAATAGGCTATAAAATAAAGATGACCTCCAATGAAAAAATTCTGGTTTATTTTTTGAGTAATTTAGTATTTTTTGAAAGCTATTAACTAGATAGTTTCTTGCCTGTTACTATTACAGATGTTATTTTAAAATCTATATGGTTTTTAATTATAGAAAAGGTCAAAACCATAGAAAGTAAAAATATCAATTAACATAAGTGTCAAAATGCTAAGCAAGTGAATGTCTTGCCTTTTATAGTAAGAATATTATTTTAAATATGGCTCCGTGATTCAAAAACACATGGTATCATTTAAAATGATGGAGTTGTTTTTAAATAGTGAATTCTGGTGCAGCTTCTATCCAACTTCAATAAATATTAGTTCCTACCACTTTCTCTTCTCCTAGGTCTGCATTAGTTGTATTTCCTGCAGGTCCCTTGTTGCTTTCTATGACATAATTTACGTGCAGGAAAATTTTCCACTCTCAATATGTAATTCTTGCACACCTGATGAAGGCATGCCTGGCATTCCTACCCTCCCCTTGTAGTGCTCCCGCCCTTCGAGCTTGCTGCGACGCCAGCGCGGGCTCTGGCGAGCCTCCACCTGCCTTCTGTCTCTATAGTTCTGCATTTTCTGGTAGGTCATGGGAACGGGATCGTGTGGTATGTCGCTTTTCCAATCTGCCTTCCTTTGTTTTTCACAATGCATTTGAGGTTCATTTACCTTGTTGCAGAGGTTTGCAGTATGGTTTTTGCCTTTCTTTCTTTCTTTCTTTCTTTCTTTCTTTCTTTCTTTCTTTCTTTCTTTCTTTCTTTCTTTCTTTCTTTCTTTCTCTCTTTCGTTTCCCTGCACAGTGTTACATTGTAGAGTTGCGCCCAGACTGTCCCCTGTGCTCCATTTGAGGAATAGTCGACCTGCTTCCTAGTTTTGGCTGTTACACTAATAATACGCGGCGCACTTTTTGATCTTGCGTAGTGCGTAGTAAAGGTGGCACAGTGCATTAGAAGGCGACAGCTGGGTCACATAGGTTAAGTGTATGCTGAACTTTATCAAAAGGCAAACAAACAAGCTATCTTCCAAAGTGGCGATGCCATTTTGGATTCTCACTAGAAAGACAGAGTACAAGAGGCCCTGGATATCTGTTTGTTTCTGGGTTGGTTTTTTTTTTTCCCCCCAGATTTTTAGCTTAGTCGTTCTAGTAGGCACATAATGCTGGGATTGTAATTTCATTTCTCATTTTTAGCATCTTTTTTTTTTTGATTTTTAATTTTATTTTATTATTTTTAAATTTTTTTATTAATCTTAATGAGAAAGAAATAACAATGAGTTTCAAAACGGGTTAGTAGGACAGTTATAATAATTAATGCATTGCATATGGTTGTCTTCATAGTAGTTACTCACAGTACAAGATGCAGACAGGATCTCTTGTCTAAACACTATTAGTACAAGTCTTTCTTCTCAGTGAATTAAGAGAAAGTACCTAGATACCTATCCTAGCTATTTTTTCCATAATTTTATTGAGAAACAAATAGCAATGAGACAGTTTCAAACCAAATTGGTAGGACAGTTTCAATAATTAACACATTGCATACATTCTTCCTAGTCATTTTTAGCATCTTTTCATGAATTTACCTAGCATATGTCCATGTCTATATACATTAAATGAAGTCTGTTAAAATATTTTACAAAGTTTTAGATTATGTCATTTTGGTATTATTGCATTTGAGAGGTTATTAAGAAATGTAACAAGGGTTCATTCCTACGTTGTGTAGATGATTTTAAAGTATTTTCTTCAACTCTTCCATGCCTTTTTAGTTTTCTTAACAATATTTTATGAGCAGTTATAAGTACTAATTTTGAGGAAGTCTTTTCATATTTTCATTTTTCTGTATTGAAGTGCTTCACATACTAAGTCAAGACAGTTCACATCTAAGTCAGAAATGTTTTCTTCTATGTCTTTACGTGTTTTATAATTTTAGAGTTAACATTGAAATCTAAGATCTACTTTAACTTGACTCACGGTGGTGTGTAAGGTAGAATTGGTATGGGTTTGCCTTTCTTTCACATTATATTTACTCTATGAAGCCTATTATGGTTTGTGTCTACTCGTCCCCCCAGAGCCTCATGCAGTCACGGGGTGGACTTCTGGAGTATGCGAGTAACTCATGATCCATTGGCATTAGAAGTATAAGCGCTGCTGGGATTACAGATGTGAGAGTGCTGCTGGGATTATGGGCGTGAGTGCTGCTGGGATTGTGGGTGTGAGACTGCTGCTGGGATTGTGGGTATGA
>NW_004524611.1:4454753-4498188 GCF_000260255.1 Octodon degus
GGTGTGAGTGCTGCTGGAGTTATGGGTGTGAGTGCTGCTGGGATTGTGGGTATGAGAGTGCTGCTGGGGTTATGGGTGTGAGTGCTGCTGGGATTATGGGTGTGAGTGCTGCTGGAGTTATGGGTGTGAGTGCTACACTGGCCTGACTCAGATAGCAACCTAAGGGAGACAGACTTGCTCTCTGGTGCCCTTGTTGCCGTTGTTCCTCCCTTTGGCTCTTGCTCTCTTGCTCTTTACCGTGACCATGAACAGCTGCCCTCTGCCATGTGTCACTCTGCCTTGGAGCCAGCCGAGTATGGACTAAAACCTCCACTCACTGTGAACCAAATAAACCTTTCCTTCCTTCATTTAGGGTGCTGGGTATTTTGTCCCAGCAGTGAGAGAAGAGCAACCGAGACAAAGCCTTCACATTTTTGTTGAAAATCAGTTGATTACGAAAATGGCAGTCTCTGAAGCATTTCTTGATCACCATTTGTCACCCTTGTCTATATCTCTTTCTCCGACCACGCAGTATCATGATTGCTGTAGTTTGTACTGCGAGTCAGCTGGGCATCACGGCACATGTCTAATGCCAGCACTCAGGAGGCTGAGGTTGCAGGATTGCTGCAAGTTCAAGGCCAGCCTGGTTTACATAGTGAGTTCAGGACCAGTCCAAACTCCACATAGTGAGACCTCGTCTCAAAAACACAAAACAAACAAACAAATCAGGAAAAAAGACTGTAAAGTACAAAGTAATTTAAAAATGAGTAAAATAAAGTACATGAGTTACACCATTTTATTCTCTTATTATTATTTTTTTTTTTTTGATAGTTTAGACTCTTGAGATTGCCATGAAAACTTACCGTGCATTTGCTGATTTCCCCAAAACTCTCTTGGCAAATTCTTTAGAATTGCATTCAATCTGTACTTTAGCCAGGAATACTGACCTAATACTGAGCTTAAGGTGCATGCAGAATGTATATCTCTCCATTTCTAAGATCTCTAATTTCTTCTATAAAATTGCAGTTTTTGATATTTTTCAGGTATCATCTTGTGACTGATTTCTGTTTAGTTCTAATAGGATTTGAGGATATCATCAGAGGATGTAATAGTTTAAAATTTGTAAGCATTGATTGGATGCTGAGAACGCAGCCTATTTTGATGACTGTTCCACACACATTTGGGGAAAAGTGTGTCTTCTGTCTGATGTGGCCGTGCAGGGTTCTCAAGGTCAGGTTAAGGTGGGCCGCGCTTTGTGCAAACGCTCTGTGTGCTCGCTGGCTGGTCTGCCCTGCATTGACTACGAGCAGGGTGTTGAAGTCGCCAGCTATAACTGCGGGTTTGCAGCTTTCAGTTCCACGATCTTTGTCTCTCTGTAAAATATTTTAAGGTTGTGGTACATCACACGACTGCACCTCTCCAAGTGCTGTGTGTGATTGATAAATTAACTCCTGTCTTTGTAATTTGCTTCTTTATTTGTGGTAATGTCCTTCGTACAGCAGCATGCTGATGCACAGTTCATGGGTCTGTTTCTATATTTTGGAAGATGTGTGAGCAACTTCAGTGCTGCTGTCTCTAATCCATGTCTTTAAGTGAGTTAATCCAGCCGTTTGTAGCTGGTCTTGTGCTTTTATCCAATCTGGTGTGTGTAAGCTGTTTTCATTTGATGCAACTATTCAAGTGTTTATATAAAAACCTATGTTTTTGTTCTGTTTTTAGTTGTTTAACTTGACAAGTGTGTTCACTCAAAATGCACAGCATCATGGGGACACTGGACATTTCTACACCCCCAGACATTTCCCTTCTGGTTCTCTTCTGGGTCAGCTCACTCCACTGTCCTCATCTAGCAAGCAATGACCTGCTTTATTGCATCAGTGACGAGTTCTGTCTACCGTAGAACTCCATTCAGTGGAGTATGACCATATACATTATTTTTTGCCTGGCCTTTGGTCACTCTCTCTGCCTACATTTCTTTATTTTGAAAAGACATCAAAATAAAGTGAAAGTTACAAAATCATGCAACATTATCTTTCTCCAAATCATATGAGAGAGTAAGTTTATGAATGTTTTCATGTTTCACAAAAACAACATCCTCTGACACTTAAGAGAGTACAATCATCAAAATAATAGAAATGATGTCCACACATGACATTCATCTAATCCCGAGGTTTCCTTTAAATTTTTATCAATTGTCACAAAGGATCTTCCCTGCTGACGAGATGTAGTTCAGGATTTTGCAAAGAATTTAGCTACCCTGTTTCTTTATTCTCCTGTCTCTTGGATTGGCTCCTTATCTCTCCATGACTTTGATGACCTTGACGGTTTTTTAAAAATTTTTAAACAATTAATTATTTATTGGATATAGGGTCTTACTATGCATTTCAAACTCAGTGATCCTCCTGTCTCAGCCTCTCCAGAGCTGGGATTACAGGCATGCAGCACCACACCCAGTTTTGGGGCCAGCACAGAACACCTGAGGTGCTGGGGCCAATACAACATGTGGTACTAAGGATCAAACTCATGTCCTTGTGATTGCCAGGCAGGCACTTAGACCACGGAGCTATCTCCCCAGCCCATGATTGTGAGGTGTTTTTTCTTTTTATGTATTTACTACAGGGTCAACAGGGTCTCACTACATAGATCAGACTTGTAGTGATCCTCCTATTTTCAGCCTCCCAAGTGCTGGGATTACAGGTGTGTACCACCACGTCCAGTCTTGCCTGTGAGTTTTAAAGGTTATAGGCAAGTTATTTTACAGAATGGCTTACTTGCTTGTAATCTTATTAGTTAACCACAGGCTTATCCCAACTCATGCCCACCTAGCAAGGTCCCGTGTGTCCCCCCTTAGACCTTCCTCACCTACTCACCTAGTGGTTTTGCTCTACAAAAATCTCTAGAAAATGTGGGTGCCTGAGCAACCCACTCAGGTCCCCTTCTGTACCTCTCTCGGACAGAAGCTTTCTTTCCCCTAATAAATAAATTCTTCTTTTAACTCTGTTGTTCCTGAAATTCATTCTTTGATTTTAGAGAACCTGAACTCGTCAGAAACGGCTCTAAAGCTGGGAGTTTCTATCCCCTCTATCAAATGACAGCCCACTCTTGGGTGTGAGCCAGCCCGGGATAGCAGCCTCTGGAGTCCTCTTGACAACGCGGAGACACTAGGGACCCCGCTCATGTTCCAGGGAACACGCTTTGCCTGTGAGTCGTGTTCTCTGCGTAGAGGTGAGCAGAGACTCAGTGGGCCACGGGAACTTGTTGGAGACGCACACAAGAGTGGACGGGGAAGACCCACCAAGCCTACGCCTACGTAGGCTGAGGGGCTTCTGCTGAAGTCTTAAACCCTTAGCAGCGTGGGGACCCACGGTTAGGCTGACCTTCAGGCCCGAGGCACGCCTCCTGCGCATTTCCACAGGCAAATTCCCTGCTGCTTCTGCTTCTTCACAGCAGTAGCGGCCAGAGTCCAAATCTTACCCAGGTTCAGTCCCCTCAGCTCAGCATGCCGAGGTTGCTGTGTTATTCCTGCCCTGCTCTACCTCTGCGGAGCCCCCCCCCCCCCACTGCATAACCCCCCAGCTCCTACAGAGCATGTGCACTTGAATTCTGGGACTAAGGCTCTCAGGTCTCTTCTGACATTCCAAGGAAGAACTGACGAAGGATCGATTGGTGCCTTCGCTTCTACCTGTCCTGAACTCCGCTCTTAACGCCGTGCTGACCTATGGCAACTATTTCCATATGTGTGTTCTCTACTCACTAGGCTGTAACATATGGCAAAGAGGCGTCCTCGCATCTACTTATGTAATTCCCAATAGCAGGGTGCCCGAGCACTAGAGATCTCCCAGTTATCACTGAGTTGCACAAACGTGCAGGTGAGTCACGGCACCCAGGGCTGGTCTAGGGGGCGGGCCGGGGGGAGAGGGGAGAACACCACTTCCCAGATGAGGTTGTTTGTAGAAGTTCAAGGCCGTGTACAGTTCCAGCTCGTGGAGGGCTTGTACTGTGCTTTGAATGATGGATTGCACACACAGGAAGAATTTCACAATTTGATAAAAAAAACCCAAAACATTGCTCTTTCTGCATAAATAAATAACATCGCCAAAGCACGTCTTTTGAATATATTGATTTCTGAGTCATGTCAGGCTTGACATATTTCAAACAAATGATGGAAAAGGTACCTTCAGAGGAAAATATAGCGCTCCAGCTTCGGAGGCTGTTTGCCAGAGACCATCGCAAGAGGCAGACAAAGAAGAAAATCGTCAAGATCGGAATCCGCCCTGTTGTGAGCATCGCTGATTTAATGAGGTGCAGTTGCTGCTTTCAGCAAGTAAGGGCTGCTCCGCGGCCGGGCTGGGTTTGCACACAGGCGGGCTGCTCCGCGGCCGGGCTGGGTGCGCACACAGGCGGGGGACCCGCACACCCAGCAGGGAACACACTGTTCTGCTCTGCTTCCAGTAGCTTCCCTTGTTCCAGAGAGAAACAGAAAAAAACAGAAAACAAAAGCCAAAACTGGGACAGGGTGTCTAACCAGAGACAAGCTGCTTAGCAGCTAGGCGGGCATGTGCGATTGCGCAATAGAACAAGGACAAGCGCGGGCTTCCGCCCGTGGTGGGGGAATCCCAACGGGCATCAGAGACACAGGGAGCACGGAGCGCTGTCACAGCCCCGCGTTGCAAGCCACTGGGAATGTGAAACTATGGTAAAATGATTAGGAAACTATGCCTAGTGAGAGGTCCTGGGACAAAGGTTCTTGGGACCAAGGACAGGTCTCAACAAATTAGACCTCAGATTTTGGGTGAATTATATTTTTCTTAATCACTGGATCACATGATGACGTAGAGTGTGCTGAAGGAGAGTCACAGGGAGAGAAAACATCCTCTCAGGCTTTCACAGAGAGCACATTGGTGAAGCAATGGCCGTGACTCATCCACATGGCTGACACTGACAGAAGATCGACAAACTGCAGTCAGGGTTTCAGGGTAAATCCTGAGGGGATTTGACTGACCTTGTCAGATACAAAAGTTACATTTCTTGTTATATAGGTCTTGCTTTATTGTGATCTTATCCATCCAGCAGAAAAGTATAAAAACGAAGTATGAAAAGTAAAGTCATATTAATATGTTGAGCTGTAAAAGGCTCAAGTCGACAACATCTGACATTGCCAGTTCTGCTGATAACCCACTACTATTATGGACTACTGGACTATATTGGGTTGTTTTGCTGAATTCATGCACCTACAATGTTTGAATGGCAATGGAATACCCATCTCTGACAAAAGTAAACAAAAAATGGGGAATATTAATGAAGGACCATTTTATAGTGAAAATACATATATATATATCTGTATAAACAAAATAGGATAGATATACAGCTACTTTCTTTTAATTCAATGAGAAGAAAGATTTGTACTAATTGTGTTTGGACAAGATATCACATCTGCATCTTGTATTATGAATAACTACTACGAAGACAACAGCACACAATGTATTAATTACTGTAACTGTCCTACTAACCTGTTTTGAAACTGTCTCAATGCTGTTTTTTTCCCAATAAAATTAATATTAAAAAATCAATGCATCACACAAGAGATTAGAGAAAAAATTAAACAGCTATGGAATTCAATGGTAATGGAAGTCCCAGAAGCCCAAGACTATGGGATAGAAAGCACACAGGTCTAAGAGGGAAGCTGACATCTGTAAATGCTCACATTAAACATGTGATCACAAATGTAAAGCCTGATGGTGCATTTCAAGGTAAGAGAAACTAGGACAATCCAAAATTGAAAGTACTTGGTGAAAAGATCAGAGCAGAAATGAATGAAATTGAGATTTATGAAAAGCACAAAAGATCAATGAATCCAAGAGTTGGTTCTTTGAATGGATAATTAAGATTTATAAACTTCTAACCAAACTTATCAAAAGAAAGAAAAAACAGGCATTCATGGAATTAGAAATGAGAAATACAAAGTCACATTGGACCCCACTGAAATCTAGAGGATTTTAAGACACTATTTCTAAAAACTACATTGAGATAAGTCGGAGAGCCTGGAGAAATGGAGAAATTCCTAGACACATATGATTTACTGAAACTAAATAAAAATATATAGAAATTGAATACCGTGATAACGGGCAATGAAACTGTGGCAGTAATAAAAGCCTTCGCTAGGAAAAATAGCTCAGAGTTGGTTCTCTTTTTTTTTCTTTTCAAAGTTTTATTGATAAACAGATAGCAATGAGACAGTTTCAAATCAAATCGAAAGTACAGTTTCAACAAATAATACACTGCATATATTCTTCTTAGTGGTTAATTGCTGTACAAGATGCAGACTTGTGATCCTACTTACAAACACCATTAGAAAAAATCATTCTATTCATTAAGAGAATGCAACTATATATCTATCCCAACCACTTTGAATACACAGATACAAAATGGACATTCATTGGTATACCCCATTTTTTCTAAGTTCTGTTGTTGAATATGATAGGTGTGTAAACTCAGCAAAATATTCTAAAAGAGTCCAGTAGCCCATAATAGCATTGGGTCTTCTGTTTAACTGGCAATGTCAGAAATTATTGACCTGAGTCCCCCACAGCTTCTTGAGTGATTGGTTTAGAGCAGAACTTTATTTGAATTTCAGGGACAATCTAATGCCAACACTTCTCAAACTTTTCCATGAAATTGAAAGAGAAGAAACATTGCCAAACTCATTCCTGGAAGCTAGCATTACTCTAATACTGAAACCAGACAAGGACTTAAAAAAAAAAAAAGAACAGAAAACTACAGGCCAATTTTCTTAATAAACATAGATACAAAAATTATTGAGAAGATACTTACAAACAGAGTGCAACAAATCGTTAAAAAGATCATGCATCAGACCCAGTAGGCTTCATCCTAGGGATGCAAAGGTGGTTCAACATAAGCCAATTAAAAAATGTACTATGTCCAAAAACAGAAGAGAGTTCAAGAATTACATGGTCCCTTCCACAGACAAAGAAAAAAACCTTTGACAAAGTCAAACAGCCATTCGCGATTAAAAACCCTGATAAAAATAGGTACAGAAGGACTTTACTTCAAACATGTGAAAGGTATTTCTAATGGACCCAGTGCTTGTCTCTTACTAAAGGGAGGCAAACTGAAAGCTTTAGAAACAAGAACAAGAGGAGGGCACCCACGCTCTTTGTAGATCTACTGAGAAAAGCCAGCATGGAGATTTCTTAGAGATTTCTTCCAAGTATCTGTGTTAGTAGGAACTGGGAGGGCCCGCAGGCACCCATGCCCCCTTCACTGGCTGTTGAGAGTGTGCTCCCTGGATCTGCGGCTCTGTTGTCTCAACTCCAAAAACTCATACGTGGAAACACGAACCTCAGAGCATGAGCATCTGTTAACTCAGCTCTCCGTCTTCCACCCTATCATCAGCTGCACCAGGGATTTAATGTTGCCAGGCTCCTTGGAGGAGCAGTCAGGACCACTACAGCCTTCTGCAACTCCTGGAAGCTGAAGGTAGATCGCATCGAAGTGGGCAGTAGAAAGTAGGTCACCAGAGATAGGGAAGGGGGACAGATGGTGGTAAAGGGTGAACAATGGGTTTTAAAGCACAATGAGAACAGGAGAAAAAGAGAATGGTATTGTGAGGCTCAAGAAATCAGCTACACTCTGCAAGTTGTCCATATCAAAGTCACCAGAGGAGAAGAATGTAAAGGTCCCAACATGTATGAAGGATAATGTTTGAGGAGATGAAAACGTTATTCATACTGATTTGATCATTACATGGCTGTAATGGATGATAAGTATAAATATTAGACATCAATTAAATATTAAAATACTAATGAAGTCCCCTGTCCCCCTGCTCCCTTCCTGACCGCATGCATAGTGCTCCATGCCGCCAGCTGTAAGGTTGCTCCAAGGCGGAGGAGTAGTGAAGGTCCCCTTTGCCTTTCATTGCTTGACAGTTAATTTAGAAACTGAAGCTTTATGGTAGTTATACATTTTTTTCATTTATTGGCTTTAGGCAAAAATTGAAGTTCATTTGCTTTAGAAACTGCTTTGCCACGTCCACTTGGTCCAGGTGGATGCTTCTCCTGGGAGCGAGACTATGTCTCAGTTATCATCCTGCAGAGGTATTGCTAGGTGCAAGCTTATAGGTAAGCGCCAGAGCTACCATGACAGTTTTACAGGGCAGTGTTTCCACCTGGAGTGAACCTGGTGAGACTTCTGTCACCCACACACAAGTGACACAAGGCAGATTCACTGCATGCACACAAACAGCAAGAAACACAGTAGCCTGGTATCTGTTGTGTGCTGGTCCTGCTGTGCTCGCCAAAGCTGCCTGGGGGTGGCAGGTGGAGTCTCTTTTGCTTGAGCTCCTTCTGCCCCAAAGATGCCAGACCCTGAAGGGCTGTCAACGTTGGTTCTGTTCCGCAGCCAGAGCAGATGCCCTGGGCTAAAACCTATGTAGGGGAAGGACAGAAGAGCCCTGGAATTGCTGCAATCAGATTTTCCATCTCAGGAGTTACTTTCCCAGTGTGCTCTCCCTATTGTTGAGAACTAAGAGCAAGAAAAGGTGGTGGGGAGGCTCGTCTGCCCAAGGCCCCCCAAGGGCACTGCGTCCCTTCTCAGGAGCCACGCCTCATTTTACAGGCCTCCAACATCATTCATCTCCCACATGGAGCAAACAGGATTAGAGTTTTAGAACCCCTTCCCTTCAAGATCGGCATCTTCCAACACACTCAGCCCTGGGATCCAGGCTTCCCATAAATTCCTAATCTCATCATCCTTCATGCTGGGACTGCTGTGTGTTGTTTTCACTCTTACATATTTATTACAATTTCCTGGAAAAAAAAATTCTCCACTGTGAAGTGAAGCCTATATAGAGAAAACTAATGAAAACAGCCAGTAACTAAACCTCAATGTACAGGTTAATAAGCCGTCACCACCCCTGCGGTAGTCACTAACATCAAACAAGGCGGACACCGTCTGAGCCCAGAATCCTCCTACCAACTCCACACCACTCCTTTTTCTGCCCTAAGTTTCCCCCATAATTGTCAGCCTTGCTTCTTTCTAAACTTCATTTCGCTTGGGTAATGCCTAACGCGTTCATTCTTTGGTGTTCATCCTCTTACTTGATGTCACGTCTGGACGCTCATCTAAATTATTCCACGCCGTAAGCCCTCGCCCTGCATTGTGCACATGCGCTCAGCGTCCGCGTTCACGCCGCAAGTGTCTGTGGACATCCAGGTTGGTCGTGGGGTTCGGCGGTTAGCAATAACACTTTGGCTTGCCTGGCTCTTGCTGCAGCTGCTCTGTGTTTCTCTTGGGCTCCCGCCTGCTGGAAGCGGGTTTCCCAGAGCTAGGAAATGTTCACATTTGAATTTCGTAGCGATGGCCAATTCTTTTCTAAAGATACTCTGTTAATTACATTCCCCTTGCAGTCTGTCATCCTATTAAAAACCAGTTTTTCTCTAACTGATGTTCATTTATCACTTATTATTTATGTCATGATGATTTTAATTATAGAGCCACAGGCTTGAAAAGTTACAGAGGGAGTTTGCAGACCAAGTCCCTGCGGCCTCGTGTCTCGTGTGGAGGGAATCAAAATTCAAGGAGGGCAAGACATTTTCCAGGAAGTGTGTCCTCTGATGCAAGCAGGTTGTATCTTCCAAGCTACATTTTATTTTGCTTGTGTTTCTTCATAGGCTCTAATACTTGTCCGAAATAATATTTTAAGCACATTATGTGTATTTTCAAACAAGATATTTAATCTGTGGAGCTTCGCTCACTGTGGTCTGAGGCAGCCCTTTGGATGGTAAATAAGTAAGATATAAATATACACTTATGAATCTATTACTCAGTTATCATCTGAACATACTCTTAACCTCCAATTTCATACATACAAACCATGATGAATGAATTTTGGGGCATGCAATTTTGTTGGGTTTGTTAGTAACATTCTTTCCTCTCACCTATTCATTGTTTAATTTCCCATGTGGAAAACCCAAACTATGGGAAAAATAGTCATAACTCTTTTCTGCAGATTTATTTCTTGTCTGTATGTTTTTTTGTTATGTGGTCATGTCAGCTATGGAAAATTAATAAATGTTTTAAAAGTGGTTTTAAGATTTATTAAGAGCAGTTGAAATGTGGTTTCTATGCTGAGAATATCTATTAATATTTGGCCCACTTAATTCAGCCTAAATGCAAGCATGCTTTAGATTTTATTTTTATCTTAAAATTAGATGTTGCAAAGAAACCATGTGTATTGCAAAAGAAGCTGTCCATAAGAGCTTAGTTTTCTGACACACTGGTTTGGCTGTCAATCTACTGGAAATGCTGGTTCCCCACATCACAGATGAAGATCAATGAGTGATCGATGGAGAGATGTTTACTGAACACAAAATGGTATTAGGAAACTCAGAGTTACAAGCTCCACATCCTGCAAAAGTGAGCGAAAATGTTGAAAATGTCCTCATTTGAGTTTCAGCCCTGACAGGAATCAAGCTCCCATGGTGTTGCTCTTCTCCCTAGAAAAGAAAAATCTGAAGAAGTGAAAAATCAGTGAGTGCCCAGATCCATCAGAGAATGTGGGCAGCAGCATAAACTGCCAGGCAGAACTTGATGGACGAAGTGAGAGCCAAACCTGCGCTTGCGGCCCTGGTAGCCCGTAAGCCCACTAAACAAGCACGTGAACGGGATTTTGGAAAGTGGATGGGTCTAGACGGAGATCAGTTTTATCATTGGGAATTCCCAAGGCCACAGCCCTAGGGGTCTGTCTCATTCTTGTGGGGTTCACGGTTATGCCACCAGGCCTCCTGCCTGCCTCACACAAAGAAAAGCATGGGACTCCTCCTCATCTAGCAGGCGGCAAGGTGAGCAGTTGTAATGAGCTAGCTCCAAAGCAGCTTGTTAAAAAGGACCATCATCAGGCGGAAAAGGCTTTGGGGGAGACTTCTCACATGAGTTCATGCATTTAGACACTCTGGCCTCCTCCAGCTATGCTGTTTGCTCTAGGGGACAGAAATCAAAACTGAGGAATGCCAGTGGGTATCTGAGCCCAGAAACATGGACACAGCAAGTCTGAAATGCAATCATAAGACAATGAAGCAAGCATGGCACAGTGATAAAGTGGTCTATTCTCTAAAGAGCCATAAATATCCGCAGTGCACAGACTTAGAGCTTTAAATGCACATTTTAGGAAAGTGCATATATTCAAAGTGAAGAAAAATCAGTGATTAATGATCTCATTTGCCATCTTCTGAAACCTAATCAGAATACGCAGCACAAGAAGTACCACAGATAGCTGGAAGATCAAAGAGTCAACCTGCGCAGGACTGTCAAAGACATCCTAACTGACAAGAATACACGCCCTACGATGCTCAGAGAGCACCTTTTTCCCAGGCAGACAAGCCAACAACAGTCATAAAGAGATGAAGCACAGCACAACAGACGCACAATGCAGAAAGTAGATAAAGCAGGCCACAACAGAATTACCTAGAAACCAGTAAGAGCGAGTGTTGTAGTTTGGGTGTTGCAAGGGGAAAAATAATACAGGGCACTTAATTATAAGAATATTTTATAAGAGTCACCCAAAGAGTCACATACAAAATGAGGGCAGGAAATTTGTCCACACTCTAAAGACTGAAGAGTCCAGCTGATGGCCAAGATCTCATGACAACGTTCCACATGAGTCCAGTCGAAGACCTAGAACCTATGAAAATGCCTCCTGCACATCCAGCTAGTGTCCTAGAGCCCATGACAATATGTTATGCAGGACAGTTTCATGGACACAGCTGGGAAGTCCCAAAGATCAATGGTAGAGTCTAAGCCTTCGGTGCCAGCAGATGAAGGATCTCTCCTAGCAGGCTGAGGGATCTGAGCTGAGCTAGGAAGCCACACTTAAAGACCAGACTCTCCCTGAAAGTGCCACACCCATCCTCGGCAGCAATGATTTCTCAAGCTGCTCTGATGATGAAGACAGCCGAGTTTCCATCGGGAAAGCTAACATGACAAGCTTCTCCAGGAGATGGAGCACTACACTATCTTTCCCGCCACAGCCAAGAAGTGATGCTGAAGGTGAAGAGCCAGAGCTCCCCCAAAAGAACTGCAGCCATCCTCAGCCACAGCAAGGTCTCCTCCCATGAGAACAGCCAACTTCTCAGGAAAACCAGCGTGCCAAGGTCCCCCAGCAGAAAAGCAACAGCTCTCTACAGCTTCCCTTTTTTCTAGTTCTGCCTCTTACGCTGTCAGCCACAGTCCTCGGGGGGCCTCCCACACCCAGCACCACTCTGGTTCGCTTCAGCTGGGTGTCCCAAGTTGGCCACCAGTTGGCGATGCACCACAGTGAGGTAGCTGGGAAGTATGCAAGTAACTGAAGATCAAGCAACACACTCCTAAATAACATGTGGCGCATAGAAGTCTCAGGAGAAACCAATGTTCTCGAACTATCTGAAAGTGGAACTAGAACTTATCAAAACTGATTGTATGCAGTGAAAGCAATGATTTAAAGTAAAATATTTATAGTTTTGAATATATATTATGAAACATATATGTTGAAAAATGAAAAAGAACCGAAGGACTAAAATCCCCTCTTTGAAAATTAAAGAATATAAATTTAATGTAAAGCAAGCAAAAAGATAAATAATAAATGAGCAAGAATCAATGACATTGTAAACAGCTTCTCTACTAAAAATATCCCCCAAGTCAAAGCTGGTTATTTGAAAAGATTAATGAAATTGGTACATGCCTGGCCAGAGGAACGAAAGTAATAGGAAATACAAATTACCAATGTCAAAAATCAAAAAGAAGTTATTAACACGCTTCTTCCAAACATCAAAGCTATAATAAAGAGATATACACAGTTACAGAATTTAATACTTCAGGTCATCGGACTGCTCCTTTGAAAGGTAAAAGTTCTGAAATTTGTACGAGGAAAATAATCTATCTAAAGAGGCCAACATCTGACAAAGAAATAGGATCACTAATAACCTCCCCGGCGGGGCAGCAAAAGCACTCAGCTGGTGTTCCCATCAGTGAACTAACCTGGTTCTGCCCATTCGTGAACTCGCCAAACACTGAAGCAAATAAATGATACTAATCCTCTATCATAACTGCAGAAGATATCAGAAGTAGCTCTAAACTCGTTCAATGAGGACATCATTAGCCTAGTAAGGAAGCAAGATATGACATCAAAGGAAAGGAAAATGTAAACCAATGACTTTGCTTTTATCTTTGCTGTTGGTGTGTGTGTGTGTGTGTGTGTGTGTGTGTGTGGTGTCCTTCTAAACTGCCCACACTGGCCGGAGGCCTGAAGTCCTCCTGCTTCATTTGCCCGAGTAGCTGGGATTACAGGCAACGCAACATCACCACACTGCATTGCCAACATCTTTTACAAATTAATATCAGCACTGTACATGTATGAAAGCATAGAAAACATTATACACTACAATCAAATGGGATGACTTGCATATTGGGTCCCCTGTAATACGCAGATAGCAATTGCTGCTATTCACTGTATCAAAAAGACAAAGAAGAAAAGCAACACGATCACACGCACATGAGCTGGACCCAGACCAGCAGTTACTCATGGTACTTTCATAGCCACTTTAGGCAGAGGAGGAGTAAAACACTCCCCTGGGAGGGAGCACAGGAGGGTAAGCGGGATCTGTCGCTACAAGCAGAAGAAACTGCGCCTAGGTCCTGTGCGCCTCAGGTGACTGTCTGTGTGCCCTGGGGCTGAATAGCACAGTGCCCAGTGGCCGATGAAACTGGATTTGTCCCTGTTGGAGGGGGCTTTGCAGAAATCAAGCAGGGCTGACTAGCAGGATTCCTATGCCAGTTAATTAGAGTTGAATGTTTCAGTATAAACTCGCATTTGGTTTAGTCTAAACTTAGGTAGTTACCTATAGACAGATCCAGAGATGTGTGTAGGTATGTGCAAGGTGATTCGCACGTGCGCATTTCCCTGTACCATCAGACACGGAGGTCTGTAAGCAAGGATGTTGTGGCGGCAGCACCGCTCAAACATTTACTTCTGATACAAAATGACAGCTTCTGGGACTGAGGCAAGAATGTGACAGATGCCTAGCAGCTCAGGGTGACTGGAAATGAGGCAGCTTCGCAAAGGCAGACAGACAGGCAGCTCGTACTGACACCAGTGTGTCACAGCAGTCGCTGACACAGCCGTCAGCTAGAAGGGCCTCTGCTGGAGGCCTTTGGAAATCTCGACCCCCAAAGACATACAATAACATGACACTGGAACCAAAAGTAATGAACAAACATCCCTATATTGGTACTGATTTTTAATAAGTGACTGGATAAAAATAAACAAATGGAGAAAGCTATAGTTTGAATCTTGACTGTTCCTGAAATCCATGTGGAGAATCTTTATGCTAGTGGTGGTGGCCTGAGGCACACATGGGCCGCAGCAGGCTGCTTCTGTCACCAAAAGCTTTGAGAGGTTCATCATCATTGCTTTAGGGGGTGCAGCCTGCCTCTCCCTGTCACCTCTCTCTCCCTCTTCCTCACACTTTCCTCCCCCTCCCTCCTCCTCCTTCTCTTCCCCCTCCCTCCCCTCTGTCCCTCCCCCTCTCTCTTCCTCTCCCTCATCCCTCCCTCCCCTTTCCTCCCTCTTCCCCTTCTCCCTCCCTCTCTCTGTTCCTCTCCCTGCCCCTCTCTCTCCTCTGTTTCCCAACTGCCACAGTATGAGCAGGCTGTTTCTCCCATGCCTCCCACCATGACGTCTGTCTCCTGACATCTCGAAACAACCGACCAGTGACCATGGACCAAAACCTTCATACTATGAGGAGGAACCTTTTCTCCCTATAAATTCATTGCCTGAGGTGTTAGGTGGCAGAGATGGAAATCTGACTGATGCAGAGGAGAAAAGAAATGACATCAAGGAAGACTCCCATGAGATTTCTGCAGTAATGCCACCTCCAGAGGGGAGCACAAACTCTCCTCTAAGTGTGGGCTGACAGAACGAAGGGGTTCGCTGCACGCTTCAGAGATTAGTTTAGAGGGGGGGAAACAATGTGACTTGAGAGTGGAAAGACTTGCCACCTATTTCTTCTGGGTGACCAGGACAGCACTGACAGTGACAAATCACATGGAGAGCTGATGTGTGCGGTATGATGTGGTGGCGAGGCCACTTTATCTCTGTGATTTCGACTCCAAAGGGTATGACTCTCACTTAATTATGAGGTAAAAATCAGCCAAATTGTAACAGGAGAACCTTGTCCTATTCCATGGACTTCTCTGCAATGTCAAGGTTGCTACAAACAAGAAAAATAGGAGGAACAGGTACAGCCAAGAGGAGCCTAAGGAAACAGCTATGGTGACTGATTTGGTTCCTTGGATGGCATCCTGGGTCAGAAAAAGAACTTAGACATAGACGAAGGGACTCAGAAGAATGTACCAAGCTTAGTACATAATGGTGCAACAATTTTGGTTCACTTCTTGAAAATATTCCATAAAAGGAAGAAGCCAATGGTGAGGAAAACTAGGTCAAGATTACGGTTATATGGAACACTCTAGCCTAAAACTCTTCTAAAGTTTAAAGTTTATGTTAAAACTGACTAGTCTGTTGTGTTTGTTTGCTTTGTCTTTTTTTTTTCTTCATGCTTTACCAGCATCCGTTTGCAATGCACAATCACTGCATGCACTATGGGAAGCTGGTGCACGCACAGAACCCATCCTAAATCTTTTTCTTTGTTTTTAATCTCCTACTCCTCCCTCCATCCCTGGTCCTTCCAAATCCTGGCCCCCTTCCCTTTGGCAAGTTTTCCCCTCCCATTCTTTTCTTCAACTCCTGTAGGGATCCACTGGTCTCCGTCAGATTGGTTTTACCTGGGGAGAAATGGCAGCAGGAATGAGAAAAGATAGACAAGAAGACAAAAGCTGGGCTAGGTGGTGGCTGGTCTGCCTGGTAGGCTAGATGAACACAGTCCCACAGCAAGCACAACTTTTGTTTCTACCTTTGCAAAGTTAGTAACATGTGACACAAGGTTGCCTAGTGAATCTTAGCCAACCTTAACCAGACAGGATGATTATCTCAGGACTGAGGTAGCTTGTTTGCTTTAGGAACTGAGGCCCAGCCCCACCTACACACATTTGATCAATTTCTTAGCTTCCCAGCTCCCAAAATATCCCCTCCCAAGGTTTTTTCCCCTTTGAGACAAGGTCTTGCAACATTTCTCAGTCTTAGCTGGAATTCCTAAGCTCAAGGAATCCTCCTGAAGGAGCTCAACCCACCCAGTTCCTAGTAGCTGGACCACAGGTTTGCTCCACCTTTCCTGGCTGAGCATAGCTATTAATGAAAAGCATGAGCTACTAGGAAAGGTTGCTCAGAGTTGGCTGGTGAGTACTCTGGTCTACTCCATCTTTCAGCTGGCCTGAGACAAGGTGCTTCTGTAACTGCAGAATCCTCAGTAATCCACTGCACCTAGACATCTCCAAAGTTAGAGGACCTTGCATGACCACCGAGTGATATGCCATATCATAGACCAGGGTGGGGGCTTTTTAAGTAACACAGAAGAAAGTGTTCCAATCAGGAGTTGCAAGAGGAATGTTCCAATGAATGGGTTAACCTTTTCCCTTAAAATACTGAGAAAGAATGTGTACAAAGCACCCTTGTCCATTTGCTCCTTTCTGTGTGCAGAAGCTTCAGAGCTCCCTTAGCGCCCTGAGGCTTGGTTTTGGGCAAGTCGGAGCAGCACTATGACCCTGCCTTGAAGGAGAAGGACATTCTCTCATTCCTGCGGGGGACATGCCAGGGCTCTGTGCTCACTCGAGGGCATCAGGGTGGAGTCCACTCAGCAGCGGGGCAGTTCTGAGGCGAGATACTGCATTTTAATGTTGACGCTCCAGTGCTTTGTGTGATCTTGCAAGAAGTTGCTCAGTCAGTGGAAGTCTTTGCAGGGCCTTGAGTGTGCGGCTGCAGCCCCACCACGAATCTCAGACCCTCTTCCTCCCAGCGTCACTGAGCACCTGTCCCGTGTGTGGTGTCAGGAGTGGAATTCGGGAATGAGTGCATGATCTGTGCTGACGGCCACGTAAGCATGTCCCAACGTCACTTTTATTCAGCTTTGTGAAGCGTTAGTACATTTTAGAATTCGTACTGCTCCCGGGCCATTACCACTTGGACTAGTGCTCACCTAGAAGAGCCCTTTACTAAGCTCTTACTACCTTTCTTGGTGACATCTAGAGTACAAATACATAAACCCATGGTCTCCAGAGAGTTTAGAGCGTGCAGAGTGACCGGAGTGTTAAACAACTTGAAGCTTGCGCGCTGGAACTTTGGGGATATTTAAGCTACAAAAGGTAGATGACCCTAGTCCATCTGGTCTGCGGTTGCCTGGAGCTGACACCCCAAGTTCAGGTGTGGAGTGCTCAAGCCACAGCTCTCTGCTTCCGGGGGGAGGGGGCGCGTTGTGGCCAAGCCTCTGTTTTCTGGCTTGTTTTGGGGCTGCAGCAGTATTGGTGTTCATAGCTGTGCAACCTTCTCCTCCGTGAGAGCTGCTTCTATCGGAGCCCGGGTTCCTGGTCTCATGGCTTCCACGCGCAGCCCAGCCACACCACAGACATCCCTTCCACACGGGCACGCTTTTCTCTTCATTTCACAGTGAAAGTGTCCACCTCCACGTGGACATACTCAGCTTCTCCCCTGATGGGGCCATCTTGGCCAGTTTTGACACACAAAACCCACTCCAGACTCAGCAGCTCTGATGCCATCCTTCCTGCTTTGTTCCCTTCTGATTATAAAAACCCAGCTTGGATTGATACTGAAGGATGAAGCAATGGGAGAGACAGCCTCTCTGTGACACAACAGGAGAAACACTTGTGGGACGCTGGATGCTTGTACTGGCCTAGGCCAGAGCAAAGTGGCTGTCTAGCCCAGCAGATCCACCCTCAAGATTCTGCTTGCTCTAGAACCTCCCCTGCCCTGTGGCCTATGTGGCTGGCCCTGATCTCAGAAGAGTGGCCAGGCCTGATGGGACCCGCATGTGGCATCCAGCACCCACCCCGAGCTCTTCTGTTGCACTCTGATTGTCCCTACTGCACACTGGGCCAACCAAGGTGTTGGGCTGGGACTCATCCCAGCAGTTATCCAAGGTGAGGCTGGGATTTCTCATCAACTTGCATGCTTTAAAATTATTAGCATTTTCTTCTCCACCACCAGAGATCTTGTGTGTTCTTTCCTTTGAGTCTGGGAATATCTGTCTCTTAGCAACAAGCTGTCTCTATTTATTTTTTTTTTAAGATCCTACTTTCTTCCAGTTTCAGCTTTGAGAGATTTAGGGAGGAAAAAAAAGAGCCTGGAAAAACAAAGAGGCTGCTTAGTGAGATGTGCCGGCTGGGGGTAACCTTTGTCACAAGCTAACCTGTGCAGTGCCGAGCATCTTACTCACCTGCTCTCCTAGCAGAGACTCAGGGATCCACCAGGACCCCTTACAGACCCCATAGTAGGCTTCCCTTGCTACCTTCCTTTGCGAGCACTTCTGCAGGATGCATGGTCCAGCTCTGCCTCCCTCCCTCAGAGCCTCGCCTGCAGCCTGCAGCTAGGCTCAAGCCTGGGCTTTTCATACATTCTCAGTGAAGATGACAGGCGATGCACGCTGATGGCCGTGTTGAACTTTGTCCAAGCCCTGGCGCACACAGTCCCCTTTCTCTGCTCTCTCCTAATCCCAAATCAGCGCCCTTCCCCAAAGCTTCTCCCAAGATGCTCTGGCTTGCCTGCCTTAAACCTGTGGAAGTCCTTTGTCTGAGCCCATGTTCCCCCTGTCACAATGGCCTGTTTTCATCATGCCCTCAATGTCTGGGGTGGCCTCTGTGTCCTTCACCCAGTGACCTGAATCTGTCCAGCTCAATTCTGTTTGACACCTGCTGCGATGGTTTAGTCCATTTCCTGTCTCATAACTACACATCCCCTGTCGCCCAGTCTAACCCCTCATTTGGCCACTTTAGAGCTTTCTTGGTGATCAGCCCAACCTCAAGCTCTGCCTTGATTTTCAAGGCCCAGTTTTGAGTTCTCTCATGGCTGTGGATTTCTGAGCTGGAACAGATGGAAACCAAAGTGCAAATTGGATAAATGATGGTGGACACTTTTAAACAATTGCATATTCATTACACAGAGCACTGGGGTACACTGTGGTGTTCTCATACATGCTTGTACTGTAACTGAGAGGCCCTTTGGAGTTTGCCAATCCAGACCTGGCATGGGAAGCCTTCCACAGGGGGTCCTTCTGACCCAGCATATCCTGTGAGGCCCAGCCCTGATGTGTGTTCCCTTAAACCACATGAAGGCAGATCTATCATTTGCATGGCAATGGTGACTGTCACCCAGGTGAGGACAAAAAGCATCTTCCCAGAGCTCGCTGCTGCAAGGGAGCCAGTGCCCAGGGTGCACGGGGCTGAGGTTCCCAGAGAGGCAGAAGGGTTGGCAGTGAGGCTCCAGGACACTCTGGAGAGGCTGGAAAGCTCCACCTGCGAAAGCTGGAGCAAGCATGCCTGGCTTTTTCCCTGTTGATCTTCAGTTGGAAGGAGGGACAAAATGAGGGGAGCTTTGAGGGGCTAATTAAGTTCTGGTCAGTTGGGTCCAGTGATTACTGGGATCATTGTTTGGCTCTTGGATCTGTTGTCAGAGAAAGTGTTGTAAGATCCTGCATGTCTGGTGGGGGTGGGAGGTAGGCTGGTGGACTGGGCTGGCAGCTACAAGTTGTATGACACAGCTGGGTTTGGATGTGTGCTCTAGCCATGGGTTATTTGCCTATGGACTGTGTGTCTCGTGCTTTTCATGATAGCACAGCAGGTGGGAGGAACAGCCAAAGACAGAAGAAACAGGAGGAAAAAAGGAAGGGGAGGAGAAGTGCTCTGGTTTGCATCTAGTTGTCCCCCAAAGCCTCAGGAAGTCATGAGGAAGCTTCTAGAGTTGGTGATTCATTCTTGATCCAGTGCTGGGATTATGGGTGTGAGAGCTACACCCGCCCTGGGATGGATAATCTGCATACAGACATAAGGAGGAGAAAGAGGCTTGCTAGCTGGGGCAGCTGCTGCCCCTCCCTTTGCTTTTTGCTGTTTCCCATGAATGGCCATCCTCTGCCATGTGCTGCTATGCCTTGGAGTCAGTTGAATGTGGACTGAAATTTCTACTAACTGTGAGCTAAGTAAAAAGTTTTCCTTCCTTAATTGTGAATGTTGGATATTTTGTCCTAGCAATGAAAGGAGTTAACAGAGACCAGAAGGCTGAAAAAGAGTGAGGAGAAGGAAGAGAAAGACAAGGGATGAAGAGAAGGAGGAAGAAGAGAAAGAGGAGGAAGGGTGAAAGGAGAAAGAAGAGGAAAAGGAAGAGGAGGAGGAGGAAGAAAAGAAGAGGAGGAAGATGGGGAGAAAAAAAGAACAGGAAGCAGACTGGGGGAGGGGTGGGGAGGAAAGAGAAGAGGAGGAAGGAGATGGAGGAGAGGGGTACAGGGAGAGCAGGAGTGGGAGAGAAGAGCAAGAGAAAGAGGGGGCAGAGGATGGAAGGGAAAAGAGTGTTGGGAGTAGGGGTGCGAAAGAGTAGTAGCGGCCATAGGGAAAGACGGTTTTACTTGCTGTCCTTGTTTCTGCAAGCCTACAGCCAAGGCCTGGCAGTGGGGCACAGCTTGTAACCCACGGAGTCCGACTGGTCCCCCTGGGCGGCCGTGGTTCTGTTCCGCCAGCACACAGGCTGCGTTGGGGTTGAGCGCTGCACAAACGCGCTCTGAACAAAAATCCTGCCGGGACATCCTGTCTTTCTGGACGCTATCGTTACTCTCACATTCTCAGGGATTCAGCCTCGAGCTCTGTGCGCGCACCTGGAACAGCTTTGTCCTGGCGACGACGCCACGTCCGGCGCTCCGCGTTGGGAGGAGGCCCGCGCCGGCCAGATGGAAGCGTTTCAGCTTCCAAATATAGCCGCTTGCTATTATTTACACGTGGCGCAGCTTGGGGCCGCTGCGCACGCAGGCTTGCTTGTGCAACAGCGGCTGTCGCCGGAGGCCTCTGAAGTTCATCCGCATTTATTTTGTTGTTACAAAGTCGGGCGGGGGGAGCCCTGTGAATAATCAAATCCCTTGCAAAATGCTTCGGTAAATTTCAAGATTCCATTGTTAAATGTTTCCTTAGCTTTGCCACAAAAAAATTATAAAAGACACTTTTACCGTAAATAAACTGCAGTGTGAATGTTTAGATGTTCTCTATAAAAATACTTCACCCAGGGAAGCTAGCTTTTCTACTCCCTTGTATGTTGGTTTACTAGTGTAAAAACCTAACTGCTGATCAGCCTCAACAATTAAAGGGCTGTTCTCCCTCCCTAATACCATCTAAACCTACAAAACAAGTTCTCCCCAAGAGAATCTGGAAAATAATTTCGAATTTGCAGACCAGTCAAGAGCTAGAGAGAAATGCTTTATGCTTTGGGATGGCAGAGGACTGATTCCTACAACAGACTGCGAAGAAACAGCTTGGAAAACAGAATTCAGGCTCTGTACCAGCGCAAATCTATCAAAATTGCTCATAGACTCAAGGCGATTTGGAGGCTGAAACATGCTTCCTTTTTTTTTTTTTTTTTTGTATTTCTTTCTTTCCCCGTGGGAATATATACAGTTATGGTGTATGTGAGACAGATGCCCAAGAGAAATACACGCTGATATCCTAGCCTTGCCCTCCACACTAAGGGTCCCCGAAGTGCACACTCCACTGCCACCCCAGGAGAGTGGATCCGTAACAGTCGCCATTCCCAGGATCCCCCACCAATCGCCCATTGCTTCCGGGAGGCCAGCCCTCCATGCAGCGTACACTCAAAAGTGCTGCTTCAGTGTCCTGTTCTCTCCCAGGGTGCAGAGCTTAGTGATTGTCGCCCCTCTTTGGTTGACCAGAGGCTAGACAGCTGCTGTTCTGGATCTCTGAATGATGAAGATCACGGGAAGGTAGACCCAGGGCGCAGGGAGAGGTAGGAAGCGTCCACTTGGTGCGTCCCACATCCCTGGGACAAGCAGCCATCTGTGGGCGAGGGTTGTAGTCAGGCGCCCCCGAAGTTAGGAGTCTTGGAGCACCCAGAGAACCTGGAAGATGCACCCTGGGGAGTGCGCAGTGTTGCCCGGGAGACCCAGTGTCCAGGAGGCTGACCAACTGTGTGAAGAGAACCATGGAAGAGCAGAAGCAGGATTCACGGAGAAGGGTCCCCAGGAAGGGACCCAGCCTGACTCAACCCCCTGTACCCCAGTGTATAGCAAACTGCAGAGGGGTGGGTCTAAATGTAAGCTGGCCGAAATAGAAAATTCCATGTATAACATTTTTGGGGGGGAGGGGGTTGGGGATTAACCTTAGGGTCTTCATTCTGAGCTACAGCCCAGCCACTTCTACTTTTCGCTTTTGAGACAGGGTCTTGCTAAGCTGCTCGAGCGAGATTCAAACTCGCCTTTTTCCCTCCACCACCCGAGTTCTGAGGTTTCACACTGGCACCACTGGCTCCTTTGAGTGCCGCCCGGAGACAAAATGATGACCTTCCCCAGCCACTGCACAAGTGAATTCACTGTTTCTTGTAGTTGTCCTTAATTTATTGCACACCCTCTATCTTGTAAGGCCTGGAACACATCAGTAGGCAAAATGGGCCAGCTGCTCTAATGAAATGTGGTTTATGGGTGCTATGGCTTGGATCTAGATGTCACTCCAAAGCAGTCTCAGGTGGGGCTTTTTCAGAGGTGGCTGCATCAAGCGTGTGTGATGCTGGGATTCAGGTTGTGGGTTAATAGATCGGTCTACTGATTAGTTTGGTGCCTTCCTAATCCCAGTGGCTGAAATCGAGTATAGAAGGAATTGGAAAAAGCTGCTAAGTCCCTTGATTGCTTTGCTATCATCTTCCCACTGTCTCAGTGACTTTTCTGTCATTACTGGGACAAAGAACCCAATACCCAAAATGAAGGAACGAACGGTTTCTTTAGCTCACAGTTAGTGGAGGTTTCAGTCCATTCCTGGCTGGCTCCAAGGCAGAGCGGCACGTGGTAGAGGGCAGCCATTCATGGTGGTGGAAAGCAGCAAAGAGCAAAGAGGGGGCAGCAGCTGTGGCAGCGGGCAAGCCTCTCTCCCTTCCCTACTTTGCATGTAGGCTGTCCACCCTCGGTCAGGGGCAACTCTCACATCCATAATCCCAGCATTGGATCATGAACTAATCACAGACTCTGGAAGCCACCCCAATGACTGCATGAGCTTTGGGGGGACACCTAGACACAAACCACCTGGAACTGTTTCTCCACACTGTCTGCCAAGCCCCCTTGTGACTTCTTCCACCTATGGAAAGGAAACATGAGGAGAAGTTTGTGTTCATTACATCTGTGCATGCCAAGAATCACGACTGTAATGCAGACATCCCCACTTAGTGACCAAGTTCTGTTCCTGAGACTAGGTCATCCAGTGAATTGTGTGCTAAGTGAGGAGCTGTACATACTGTGTACGGTACAATATTCAGAACAAAGCAGTGGGAAAAAGCAACTGCAACTTGATGGCTTTGCTTGGATTTACTTAACTTACATGCAGTACTATAATGTATGACAGAACACAAAACTATAGCACTATACTATACATACAGCAGGCAAAAATGCAGTATGGTATAACAAGGTGCAGTGTACGAGAAAGGCACTGAGGCTGCATGACAAAATGTATAGCACTGTACAAGAGAAGACAGGGCTGTAAGTTCCAAGAGTCCACCTCAGTCATAAGTCTGAATAGTCATTAAGCAAGGAGGTTGTTAAAGCTGGAACATCCTGTAGATCCAATACTAGTATGTGTATATGTGCAGGTATTTTGCTTCATATTCAGCCCAACTGTAAGACACAGATACTATTTTCTGACATTTACTTTGAAAGAAATAAAAGTAAAGCTTGGCATGGTAAATTAATCCAGAAACAAAACAAAATGGAAGCTTGTGGGATTCTTTAGAAATCCGATCACTGTGTTGTTCAGTGGACAGTGCACCGCCTTCCAGTGAGAAGCAGGTAAGTAGCATGCGTCGGGACCCGCCCACAACGGGCAAACCCAGGCGTGAAGCCAGGGCTACAGGAACCAAGGCTTTACCGAGTGCTGTGTGGAAAATGCGTAAGCTCCGGTGGAAGCTGTTCAGGGAAAGGCTGAGGATGCAAAGGTCCACGCTGGTGGGAGAAGACTCGAAGATTTACAGGGCTGCACAGCCTACGCATCCAAACCTTTCTAGGTGAGCAGCCGGAAGTAGGCTTGTGCTCTCGAATATGTTTGCAGCAGAGAGACTTCAGGAACATACCAAAAGCGCAGGAAAGAGATCACCCGATGGGGGTTGACCTGACAGATACCGAGTATATTTTGAAATTAGAGTAAGATGAAATGATTGATACACAAAGAGCTCAATATCCAGAATATGAAGATAATTCATCAATTTTTTTAAAAGCTGTGATTTACACAAATATGAAGAAGTTCATACAAGAGAAGTTCTGAATGCCTCACAAACACCTCAAAGGTTCTCTGTCCCTGGTCATCAGGGTCATGAGCCCCGGCAGCATCACCCGGACCTCTGGACATACAGATTTCCTCAGTAATGTGCAACAAATTGAAACCACCAAATGCTGCTGGTGGTTTGGGCCGGTCCCTCTCTGGGTCTGGGGCCCTTGGATTGGGCCCACTTGGGGAACAATCTAGAAGCAGGTAGTAAGACTGGACAGGTGAACAGCCCACGCTGAGAACTTTGACAGGTGGACACAGCCCTACCTTCTGCAAATCTCACTCTCACACTGATACTGATATTAGATATGACATCATAACTTGGAAGCAGTGCCAATGTTCATCAGGGGAAAATGGCTCTATGTCCCATGTCTAGAAGTGACAGGCTCCTTGAGTCCTTAGGGAATTCCCATCCCTTCTTGCGACCCAGGCCATGTGGTTTATTAGAAAGGACGCCTCGTGGGGCAGAGAGTAGGGAGAGCAGGGGTGGTGGCAGAGTCCCCAGCTGGAAGTAACTTTCTCAGGTCTATGCTTCTCCTCCACGCCCTGCAAGATCTGAGTGTTGGAAAATGGGGGTGGGGGTGTGAGGGATGGGGGAGGGAGAGCTCTGTGGACTCCGTTTGGACCCTGTACTGGCAATCCTACATTTCTGGGCTTAACTCCCAGCAGGCGCTTGGATAGGTGCCTTGGAAGCTCTGCAGACTGGCCCAAGACAGAGGTGGAGCGCAAGTAAGTGGTCATACAGTGTGGGGAGGGGCCATGGGACAGGTTAGGGAGAGTCATCCGGGTGGAAAAAACAATGGGTGGGTGTGAACCTTGAGGTATGCACCGAGGCAAGTGTGGTGAGGTTTCTGACAGGTCTTTCAGTTTTACACTGTGGGGCACAAGTTACAAAGACTTGATTTCCTCCCTCCTGCCTCCTCCCTCAGGCTTGGGGCTGCCTGACCCTGAGAGCGCTCAGGGCTGCAACGTGCCGGAGTTTACAAAATGCAGACAGCAAGGCTTTTAGAGCATTTCAGAAGTGTGCTTCCAAGCTCCATTCCTTCCTTGTGGCTTGCATGCCCCTTACATTCATCTGCAGAAAAAGCTTAGTTATTTCAGCGATTGATAAAAATAAAACATTCAGGGAAATGAACTGATTTGGAATGAATTTGTGTTCAATTTTTTTTTTTTTTTTCCCGGAGCCTGAGATTGAACTCAGGCCCTTGCGCTTGCCAGGCAAGCACTTATTCTACTGAGCCATCTCCCCGGTCCCATTTTTTTGAGTTTTAATCAGATTCATTAACTACAAGAAATAAAAGCAGTTATTTATTGTCTAGCTATTGTCTCCTCCTAAAGGTTCCATGAAGATTTAAATTTTATTTATTTTTTAATTATTTTAATTTTTATTAATTTTATTGAGACTCAAAAAGCAATGACACAGTTTCAAAACAGGTTAGTAGGACAGGTACAATAATTAATACAATGCATATTGCTGTCTTCATAGTAGTTATTCATAGTACTAGATGCAGACATGATATCTTGTCTAAAGACTATTAGTACAAATCTTTCTTCTCATTGAATTAAGAGAAAGTAGGTGTATAGCTATACTATTATATATATCCATACATATCCATATATATATTTCACTACAAAATGATCCTTCATTTATATCCTCCTTTTTTGTTTAGTTTTGTTAGAGATAGGAATTCCATTGCCATTTAAATATTGTAGGTGTGTAGATTCAGCAAAATAATCCAATGTAGTCCAGTGGTCCATAATAGTAGTGGGTTATCCATTGGACTGGCAATGTCAGAAGTTGTTGACTTGAGCCTTTTACAGCTCAGCATATTAATAAGGCTTTACTTTTCATAACTTTTTTGTACTTTTCTGATGGATGGTTAAGACCAAGATAAAGCAAGAGCTACAAAACAAGAAATGTAACTTTCATATCTGAAAAGGTCAGTCAAATCCCCTCAGGATTTACCCTGAAAGCCTGTACCGCAGTTTGTAGATCCTTTGTCAGTGTCGGCCAGGTGGATGGTCGCGGCCATTGCTTGACCAAATACTGAAGGGGAAGGACAAGGAGTTTAGCTGTCAGTTCTGCACGATCAGGTTCACATGAGGGAAGCACTAGCGTAACATTACAAACAGCTTTGAAGTGTCAAGCCCTGACCTCAGCCATCAGAGTGTCCTTAAAACTTCCTGTCAGAGCACGTTATGTATAAAATTATCACCTGGCAAGATAATCAGCGTCCAGATGATGAGCCAGCAACAACTGGAAAGGGTCAGTGACTTATGCCTCGTTCAGTTCTCATACAAGAATTTTCTAGAGAAACATGTAATAGATAATAGTTGGATGCTGATGTGAGTCTAGCTTATTAACTCATTTATTATAATTTTAGGTAAGAGAAAAAGGCTGTAGAAGGGAAACAAAAGAAGCCAACTTCAAAGCCCACCTGGCTGGATCTGGAGTGATCGGAGCAGGAAGACATGCCTACAGTGACCCCGACTTCCATCCCTCGGCCCTGGGTTGTCCCTGTTGTGGCATGGGAGGGGGCAGGATTGGGTGCGACAAACTGGAGGAACCCAGGGAGAGAAAGAACCTAGGCCTGGGGCCCAGGGTTCCGGGTTCCAAACGGGCATCACTGTGTTTGACCAGGTATGCGGGGGTGCCAGACTTCCTCTGGCTTGAGTTCCTCGTTAGCCAACATGCTTTGCGGGATCAGGTGTTCAAATGGCACGCATGAGAAGATCCAGTTCTTAGTACATCTCTGTCACTTTTCCTTTTCTTTCTCAAACTGTGCCGCGCCTATTGTGGGGGATAGAAACCCAACCGGATGGTGGGTTGAATCCCATCATGGATTCTTGGGCCGATGACTCTTTGTGGCCACCAACTTAGTTTTCTTCTCCGTGCTCTGTCTTCCCGGAGAACTTAAGCATTTCATTCAGGCAAGGTGATCAGCGCAGATGCTGATCTGCTGGGGTCTCTGGGCTCCCAGGTGGCAGCGCTTGAGCGCTTAACATGCTTTGAAGCTAGTCAAGATTTTTAAAGCTTTACTGAAATAGAATGGACACGCACAAGATGCCCAGAATCAGCGACACTGTTGCTAAGTTGGAGCACAGGCACACTGTCATGGGGCAGCGCCGCATTCAGAGAACCACAGTTCCCTGGTGCTTTGTGGCCCTTCATTTATTACGATGAGCGTGTGTCACAGGAAAGCTTAAGCTGCCTTCTTAAGTGCAACACGGCAGTAGTAGCTGCAGACCTCTGGAAAGCACGTCCCGGGTGTAGCTGAACACGAAGCCTGCCGCGCTGCCCAGGGATGCACCAGGCCCGCTTCGGGGCACAATCCCAGAGAAAAGAAAGGGAAATCCTGGTCGCCACACCGTGTGTCCACTGCAGTCGTGGCATTAGCCAAGGCGTGGCAATAACCCAAGTGCTCTTCAACAAACGAAGGGACTGAAACCCGTGGAACACGATTCCACCTGGAGGTGGAAGGAAAGCCACTGGGGGTGTTAACATGGGCGAACCCACAAGATGTTATGCTGAGTTATCCAGCTTTCAGTTTTTTGTTGTTGTTATTTGCTTGCTTGTTGTTGATTTCAGAACCATCGTTCCATGTTTCCCAGGCTGGCTTCAAACTCGTGGACTCAAGTGATCCTCCTGCCTCAGCCTCCAGAGGGGATGAGGCTGCAGGCACCACCACCAGGTCCTACTTCAGCTCTTCAAACCTAATTCTAAACAATAGAACAGCAGCTTGAAGTAAGAGCTTCAGGCAGGAAGGGGCGGAGTGCAGCCTCATCTCTCCTGTTCCCGCCTCGTCCTGCCCTGTCGAGGAGGGCGCACCCTGCAGGGCCGCCAAGGCCCTTCAGCTCCCCATTCCTACACCAGATGCTTTGTGGGGCTCATCTCAGAGCACCCTTCGAGCTCCCCCAGAGCAGCGCAGGCGGATGGGCATGGTGGGGCCCGCGTCGTGCGGCCCCGTGCGATTCCTCTACCGTGGAGCTGGTGGTGTGGACCAGTGATCTTCACTAAGTTCTCTCATCGAAGTTATCTCTGATTTCACCTCGTATTTTAGCAGAAATGAATTCAAATCGAGCATACAAAGCTTCAGGGATCTCCAGGGGTCCAGCTGCTGATTCTTATTCTCAATGAAATTTAAAAAATAAAAACCCTAATAGCTCCTGCTGGACCCGCTAGGGGTCAGGCCTTCTGCTGCTCCTTATTTTTATTCCTGCTGCCAAAGGTGAGTGGAAGAGGCAGCTAGGTGGGGATAGACAGATAACACGCTCAATCAAATCTGAATTTCCGACGAGCAGCTGCACAGATGTTTTACGTCAGAATATCCCATGGTGACGTATAACAAGCTGCTACTTAGCGTGTGAGGCCTGCGAATGTGGTATTTCATCTGGCAACCTTGGACTCGGCCTGGAAGTGGAGTTATCCTCTCTGAAAATGACCAGTCTGTTCAGAGAAAAATCTGCCATGCACACGCCTGATTCTACAGCTTCTGCTTACAATCTCTCCCCGAATGAAATAAGCCGACACCTACCAGGCACACAGACAGGTAAACAAGGCCTGGTCTTCCGAGCATGTTTCTTTCCTTTGCACCTCAATGGCCATAAGAGACGACATTTTCAGCGTTTCCTTCCTGAAGTCGAAAATCACCTAAGGGACTTTATTCCATTTTCCTTCTTTCCACGTTGTCTATGAGGTCAGTATTTTTCCCACTCAAAATTAATTCCAGATGTCCTTTTCTTTTCTCTCAAACTATGAAATAACATTATTTTTTTTCCATTAGCCTTTGATGATTACATCAAAACCAATAGATTTTTTTTTTTAATTGAAAGATTCAGTACAGGGGTTGCTTTGGCCTCTGCTGTGCCAGGAGATGTGTGCTGGAAATGCTTTTCTGGGGGTCTGTGAGGCCCCTGGAGTGACTCTGCGCTCAGCTCTCCCCCGTCCCAGCCAATGAGGTCACCATGGCCTGCTCTCTGGAAAATGATTGGTCTTCTCTTTTGGGTGACACAAGAGCGACAACAGCAAGCTCAGCCTTCCCGTCAGCTGTAATCGTTTGAGTGCAGTTTCATGGACCTCGATGAAGCCTTTGCAAGACATCTGTTCTGCTGATCTGCTCTCCCACCTCAGCCCAACATGGACTGCAGATGCTTCTGCGCACCTTGCTTCAGTGAGGATGGAATGTCTGTGACCCAGGCGTTGCACCTGGTGTGTCCAGCGCAGCCCTGTCCTTAGCTCCATTTTTGTCCTTTAGCATTTTTAGGAAAATCAGCCCTTGGCATTTTGTCTTATTCAGGCCCAGCACTCTTGCCCATTGTTAGGTTGTGTTATATTTCAAGGCAAATTGATGTATCTCTCCACAGACTTCGTTTATTCACCTTTCCTTTGTTTCTTCTTTTCTCTAAGAAGTGGTAGTTGAGCTTCTGTTCTCCATGGGGCACTAATTTGATTATGGGTTAAGCTCTATGCACAGAGGAACGCTGTTATTTTTGAGACAGGACTAACTTGACTGACCTTGTCAGGTACAGAAGTTACATTTCTTGTTATATAGGTCTTGCTTTATCTTGGTCTTAACCATCCAGCAGAAAAGTATAAAAGCGAGGTATAGAAAGTAAAGTCATATTAATATGCTGAGCTGTAAAAGGCTCAAGTCAACAACTCCTGACACTGCCGGTCCTACGGATAACCCACTACTCTTATGGACCACTGGACTGTATTGGATTATTCTGCTGAATTCACTCACCTACAATATTTGAATGGCAAAATGGAATACCCATCTCTGACAAAACTAAACAAAAAAGGAGGATATAAATGAAGGACTATTTTGTAGTGAAAAAAGGAAAAAAATATATCTGTATATACAAAATAGTTAGCATAGATATATAGCTACTTTCCCTTAGTTCAAGAGAAGATTTGTACTAATAGTGTTTGGACAGGATATCATGTCTGCATCTTGTACTATGAATAACTACTATGAAGACAATAATATGCAATGTATTAATTATTGAAACTGTCCTACTAGCCTGTTTTGAAACTGTCTCATTGCTATTTCTTTCTCAATAAAATTAATATAAAAGTATAAAAAATAAAAATAAAACCATAATCTTGGTGATATCTGCCATAAGTATTTAACTTTCTCCTCTCAATAGTCCAGATGGAGATATGTGCTGTCACCGCTCTTCAAAGATGCTAGCAGTGAGGTGTGACTCGCAGGTCACCCTTAGCGCCAGAATGAGAAGCTGATGCGGGGACTCCAGGTCCCTCTGTGTCTGCAAACTGGAAGAGCAGCTGGACACAGAGTGATGCTCCAGAAAGGAGGGGAGAAACGCAAGACTTCAAAAGAGAAAGAACTGCCGTAATTCCTATTTATGCTTCCATCAAAATACCCCCGAGCAGTCTGAGAGGAAGGAGTTAGAAGATAATTTGCTGGGTCTTTTGTGTCTGCTTCCTAGGCTTCCTGAGGTCCAGCCAGGGAGCCCACGAGAGGGGCCTGGCCTGCCCAGCTGCGGTCCGTGGAGCGTTTTGCTCATCGAGTCTCCTCTCCAGGCCTTCCAGTTCCCTCCATTCACCGGGAAGGGCCTCTTGGGCCTTACCCCAGGGCGGTCTCATGTGCATCTTCCACCCACTGCTCTGCCTTGCAAAATCTTTCTGGAACTCCCTTCTCATTGGAACTAAAGCCTGTGACAGGAAAGTGTCACAGATGTGGGTGAGAGACCAGTCACAGTGGTACCCAGATTCACAGCACAGGGTGCTGGCGGGGGGAGGAGTCTGGCCCAGGCTTGCACCTTGCGGTTTCTGCAGCGCTCTACTGGCCAGCGCCTGACATCTGGCCAACACTCCTGCCCTTGCTGGCTCCGGTCCCTCCACAGCCCCTAGGGACCCCCTCTTGCTTCTTCCATGGGTGGCTGGTGGTACAGTGTGTTAGTCTCCAGGTTCACCCTTGATAGAGGAAATAATAAGCAGTCACGGTGGTGCATACTCTAGAAAGGGTGCTCAAAGGCAAATAAAATCCTCTGAAATGTTTTTTGTTTCACCTGTTTTTTCCTCACACCATCCTTGCCATTATTTTATTGCACTGTCATTTATTTTAATTAAAAAATATTTATTTATGTTGTACAGGATCTCGCTGCCCAGCTTGGACTCATAGTTATCTTCCTGTTTCAGCCTCCCCAGCCCTGGGATTACAGGCATGCACCACCACACTCGATTTCAGTGGCCAGTACAGTGTGCCAGGGGTTCCAAGGCTGGCATGGTATGCGGTACCGGGAATAGAACCCGGGTCCTAGTGCTTGCCAGGCAGCCGCTTAGAGTGCTGAGCTATCTCCCCAGCCTTGCACTGATATATTTAGATGTTAAAGTATATGATGTAAGCTCTATTTTGGGGGCAAAGAAACTGGAACAGAATGGGTTTAGAGTGCAGACTGTCTGATTTAAGACTCTAACTATTGGGACACAGTAACAACTAGGAAAAGTTTTCATTTGCCTCAAATGGTGAGAGTTTCCTGCTCTTAAATGTATGAGCACAGCACGGGGTTCATCCTCCTAATTTGTAAAGCTCAGATAAGCTCACGGATTCTCCTGGGGTGCTTCAAGGCAGAGGGTAAAGCTGCCCAAGGTGTCGCTGCTGTAGTCGTGCGCATCAGAGAAGTTGCCATCTACGAATTGCGGAATTCCAGATTCCACCCTATTCGCACATTACTCATGTGCGTTTATGAAAAAGAAACAATGATTTCATCCAGCTCAATTGCTGTTGGGTTCAATGGGATAGTAGATAAAAAGAAAAAACCAGAGTCGAGGTGGAGGAAGCCCGCACTTCCTCTGCACGGATTTTCGTTGGTTGTGTTTCTCTCAGCGCTGCTCTTCAGCTGCTGGGGTCATCAATCATCCTCTCTGCTTGGCTCTCAGCGTAGCTGGGGATGAATAGGCAAGCCAGAGTGTTTATATAACGTGCTTCCCTTCACCCGGGCCTCTCTGCCTTCAAAGAGCCCTTCGTACGTGCTGGGTAGGGTGGGAGACTAGCACACGGACGCATTTCTGACTCGTTCCTGGCATGAAACCTCTACTTGGAAAAAGTGGAAATTTATTAGGAGGCTTCGGTGTATTCTAATGTCATTTAAGACATTTAAATATTCCAGGCTGAGTCTCAAAACAAATACACATGGAGGATTATTTAGTCCTAACGTACGTCTTTCAGTTTACCTTTCTTAGTTCCAAATGAATTCAACTGAACGTGTGATCACAATGTTATTGTAGTCTCAGCACGCAGGGCCAGCTCCCTTGCACCAAGTAGGTGTTCAGCAGATGATGTCTTTGGGGGAGAGGCTGAGCAAGGAATCCTTAAGATGTCCTTGTGCAGATCCACCCGGCAATTAGATGCCCACGCTGAGCTGCTTCACGATGGTACCACACTGTGGTGACTGATCTCGAGCGCGTGGGGGTCCAACATGAGCTGCAGAACTGCTTCCTGTGTCTTTCCTGATAAGGAAGAGCTGCCCTCCGAGGCAGGGAGCGGTCAGGCTAGAAAGACTGGGAGGCCAATGTCTTACTCTGGCCAGCTGAGTAGCGCTGGTAACTACTTAACATGCTGGGGCATGATTGCCCAGCCTGGGAAATTATACTTATCCTACCTATGACTTTAGTTGGTGCAAAGCTTAGAGAAGATCATTCTGATTTGGTGACAGTTCTAATAGATGCTCAGCAAATTTCAACAAGTCTTCCTTCTTCAGAGAATGGCTTTCTCTAGCATGCTTTAGGCATTTCACATGCACGGTACCACTGGGATTATTTCAATTGCACAGTCTTTGAGAAGCAGAACAGGGCTTTGTATCTTTCGTGACCCTTGTATGTACTCTCACTAGTTTCTCCTACTTATACATAGCCAATAATTGCTGAAAAGAATGTAAAGGACATTTTTTTCTGAGGTCAGTAGAAATCTAGCCCACTTGATCTGTAGCTTTTTCTGCCTCCTTTAAAATTTTTCCTTACATGACTGCAGGCTCACTACTATTTTCCAACCTGACCGGCTCACCCCTGGGCCCTGCTGGGCCTGTGCTGTGAGTCCTCTCCACAGTGATTCTCAGCTGGACCATTTCCTCCTTGCCACCATCCGAAAGTCAGGTGGGAGTGTAACAAAAGACTCCGCTTTCTGGACAGGCTTTGCCACCTGCCACGGCCCCTTCTCTTCTCCTTCCCTGCTTGACATTCCTGCCTAAGTCCTGCTCCTCCTGTTAGGCAACGGCTCTCGGGCTCCCTGAGCCCTCAGGTTGAACCAGACATTCCCTGCCACTGCGGGTCTGTGAGCTCTGCGAATTTCGCACGGGTGTTAGTCACGTTTTCGTTAGCAAGAGCCATCCTTCAATAAGATGTGGAAGGGGCAGAAAGAGCAGAAGACAGATTGATACGAGTGGTTAATAGGATACGGAACACCGAAGTGGCACACACTGTGGATTTTCTATCAGCGGGCAGAGACTGGGAAACGTGTTCACTCACACACTGGATTCTTGTCCAGCCTGAAACATAAAAGAATTCTGCCATTTGTCACCCTGTCGATGGACCTGGAAGATACTGTGCAGGCTACAATAAGCCAGGCGCAGACAGCGACTGATGCCACTTACGTGCAAATCTAAAAGTCAAAGTCTGAGACGCAGATAGAGGAATGGAAAGAAGGGTCAGGGTTTGGGGTAGAAAAAGAGGAAGATATTGAGAATATGCACAATGTTTCAATTATAGGGTGATTATGCTCTGCAGATCTGTCTATGGGACAGCACGGCAGCCATAGTTCACACCACTGTAAACTTAGATTGTGTCTTACCACGCATGTGGGCATCAGGCAGGTCTCCGAGGGTGTGGAGGCCTCGACAGTCTGGATGGTGGGGTAGCCTCACAGTGTGCAGTTACACCAAACTGCCATGTCAACCTATTTAACTGTATGCTGTCTTCAATTTATTTATTTATTTTTGTATTTTAGTACAGGATCTATAGGGCCTCACTACATAGATCGGACTCATAGCGATCCACCTGTGTTCAGCCTCCCAAGATCTGGGATTATAGGTGCACGCCATCAGGCCCAGTTTCAATAGCTGTCTTAGCATACCCTGGGGGCGGGGCCGGCAAGGCACACTGGGGATCAAACCCTGGCCCCTGCGTCTGCCTAAGTAGGCACTTTAATCCCCTGAGATTTGGCCAGCCCTGCTGTCTTTGTTATCCTCATCTCAGGCGGGATGTAAAACAAAATGAAGAAGAGGAAAGGTGGCTGGAACATTCTTAGAAGGCCTGAGGCATGTTGGTAAGGTACCAGGAAGGCACGGTAGAAGTTGTACTTGGAAAATACAGAGCAAAGCAGTAAGTGAAAGAGAGGAGTCCTCAGAAAGACAGGAAGGGTGAAAGCAGACCCAGGTGGAGAGATCAGGCTTAGAATTAAAAGACCACCGGATTAAAGCACCTGCTTAGACAGACACAGCAGCTAGGGTTCAACCCTGTCCTACTGTGCCGGCCCCACCCCTGGAACATGCTGAGAGGGTGACTGAGATTGGGCGTGGTGGTGCTCGCCTGTAATCTCAGTGCTTGGGAGGCTGAAAACAGGAGGATCACTACGTGTCCGATCTACTTAACAAGACCCTGTAGACCCTGTCCTAAAATACAAAAAAAGAAAAAAAATGCCTGCAGCTCTCTCTACTGGGACACAAGGAATGGAAAAGTAGATGCTAAAATTTTATAATTTCCTTGAGAAAAGTTTCGGTTTCTGCTACATTCTTTTTAAAGTAAGAGAGAGCTGTGTGCCAAAGACAAAGGCAAAAACAGAAGAAGTGCTTTGAAAAAGTCAAAGCTGGTTTTAAAGAATTTTGAAGAGGAGTGACCCTAGCTGTGCTCCATACTCGAGTCCATGTTCACGCAGCCTGAGCACACATAGGATGACTTTTGGCACCTAGAGCTGAAAAAGGCCAGAGCCACACCTGAGAATGGGTGTCGGTCTTGGCTTTCACCTTCCCCTTGGGTCCTCAACTCTACGGCAGAGGAGGGCTTCCTCTTCTCTGCTCTCATGGTGTCTCTCTTTCCCTTCTTAGGACCTCTTGGGGTACAAACTATCAGCACAGGAATGGTAGAGATGAAGAAATCAATGTGAGGGGTTCCAGAAGAGCCACCACAGAACTGAGCCCCAGAGCGCCACGGCTCTGGACCCACCAAGGAGGAGACATAAAAAGAGATGTCCCAGAGAGGTGTTTTGTGCACCAGGCAGCTTTGTGCTCCTCCAAGGAGAATTCCTCCTTCTTGCCCCCCAACCCCCAGACTCAGACCCTCCCTGGACCCATCGCCTTTGTAGGTGCCAGCCTGTTGCTGTTTCTTTCCCTTTTACTCACTATTAGACAAATGAGCCTTGGAAACATAATTCTGTACCCTGCTGAAGCCATCTCTCCAGCATGTGACCACCTCAGCTATGGGTAAGATGGATCTGGGTTTGTTGTCACCTTGGAAAGGAAGACCCAGTTCAATACAGCTGACAGATAGCTCAGAGAAGCTGGGGAAGGTAGGGGTGTTTACTGGGACATTGAAGTAGAGTCATGGCTTCATTGGAGTCTCCCATCCTTCTTGCCAGGATGCTGGTCTCTACCAAATCCTCATCTTCTCTGTGAAGGGTGGCGGCACCTATCCCTCTTCCATACCCTCTCACATTGTTCATAGCCTCTTACCACTCTAGGGCAGAGTGCCGGGGACAGCGGAGAAGCCTCTCTTGCTGGAGGGTAAGGTGCCAGCCAACAGACTGGGGCCCTACCTTTCTCTATCACTGGCCTGTGGAAGAAGACCATCATCACTCTGGTCCTTGAAAGGTACAGAGGCAGCCATGCAGGCAGCATGCAGGGGTGCATCTGGGATGTAAGTTCCACCAGGAGGTACTGTGATGCGCCTGTGACTTAGGTTCCACTGTGATGTCCTGGGGTTATAGACTACATGATATGCAAAGGAGTGGGAGCAGACTGCAGCTTGTGGGGTCTCTGGGGTACTGGGGGGGGGGGAGAGAGAGAGAGGGAGAGAGAGAGAGACAGACAGACAGACAGACAGACAGACAATCTCTCCCACTTTCACATTGCTGAGACATGATACCCAGCACCTACAACATAAAGGAGGAGGTGTTCATTCGGGCTCATGGCTTCAGAGGATTCAGTCCATAGTCCACTGCTTTGACTGGGGTAGACATTTTCAGTCAGCAGGAAATGAGCTTTCTTGCTGTGACCCAGGGGTCAATGCTAGAGGCCATCCCTGACCTTTACGATGCAAGCGATTGCCGTAGAAGACCATCAGCTAGAATGGAGAGCAACCGACTGCTTCACAAGCCCAGAACCTGCAAGTGTTGCTTTGCGAGTTTCTCTGGGTTTTCCATTTCCATGTCTGTGAGGAAGAGTCCAGAGGTGGTGATAAAGCATTTGTGAGAGGAGCCCGTGAAAAGCACCAGGAGAGTTCTCAGTGGGACAGAAAGGGTGCTGCATGGTGCATTTCGGATGCTCTAGGAATAGCAGTCATGGAAGACAGTTTAGCACATGGTCAGGATGAAAACTGATAGCGGCGAGAGCTAGCTGAAGTCCATTTGTAGGTCCACTGAAAAGAAAGACTTCGGCTTGGTTGTCATCAGTGCAAATCAGCCCTTCCTGCTTCGACTGCACACGTTCAGGGGTGCGCCCCGATCCCCACCCTGTAAGGGCTTAATGTGGTAAACATAGATTTCAGCTTGAGGTGGTCACAGTAGGGTCAGCTTAAAATGTCTTTTCCTCAAAGGACAGCTGTGATCTCTTTGTCCTGCCCTGTCTACCTCAAACTATTTAATGCTGTCTACGAGACAAACCTACATAGCAGGCAAGGAGCTGAAAGACCCCGGAGGTAGAATTCCTCTGTGTGATAAATTCACATGATCTGGGCAGCCTTCGTGCCACTTTTCAATGTTAGGCTTGCGTGGGAATCCCAGTGAAGTCGGGACACAGATGAGAGATGCTCTGAGTGAGCGTCCAGGACACCCTGACTCTGTCACAGGCTCAGCGTGGTCCTGGCAGAGGACTGGCTAATGCACGCCCCGTGCCTGGGGCCTCCAGCCAGGAGCTAAGACAGACAGACACATTCTGTAAGTTCATAATTTATAGCATATTTTTCATGTGATGTTAAAGACTTTCTTCGGCAGGAAATGAGGTTTAAGGCACAAGCAGGACTGGGTAGCTTCTAGGTGGACATTGGAGCAGACATCTAAGAGGCGAGATTATGCATTTGGAGCAAATGTGCTCGGGAGTGGACAAGAGCAGGTGCCAGGGCCCTGGAGCAGGGGGCTTACGAGAAGAGGGTGCTGGGTTAGACGGAGCTTGGGAAGCCAGAGGGCGCTGCGGTGGCGGTGTGAGGGCTGGTGCCTCAGTTCCCACTTTGCTGTTCTGCTTTCATTCATCTTTGTTGTAACAGCAGTGTGATCTTTCTAAGCACACTAGGTTTGGGAGGATCGTCTAGGTGGATTTTAGCTCTTCAGGTCCAGTTTTGGGTGTAAAGAAAATCCCAAAGCTTTCTCTAATAGAAAAAAAAAGCCATGTAGACATCAATTTTCCATGTGAATTCACGAAGGCGGATTTGACATTTAATCCTTAAAACCACAGTATTCTAACATGGCTTTATTCACTTTTTTCCATGGAAACCATACAAAATTGTATACAAATATCCCCAGTCCAAATCAAAGCTCTTTATAATAAACTCCACTTTGGGAAATTGGGACAAAGCAAGCAATATTTACAAGAAAAAGATAAGGGGATGATGGGTAACGGGTTTAAGTAAAACCTGCTTGGGAATGTTTTGTTTTGCTCTCGGTCTGCAATGTGGTTGAGCTCTTTTGGGAAGCATTACTTTAAAATGATATGTGATTGAGGAAGGTGGGATGCAGAAAGCCAGAGATATTAATGCCAAATCACCTTGCCCTCGAGTTCACCAGGAAAAAGCAAAACAAAATAAAAACTTGGGTAGAAAGGAGACTTCGGCAGAACCCACTGTCTCCAGCTTCGGAAGTGTCTAGAAATCGGCTGTTTGAGTAGGCGCTGTAGGAGCCAAAGATTCTCCATGAGTCACGGGATGGAGACATCAATCCCCCTGCCCCTTCTCTTGGGGCGCAGTCGTCCAAGAAGAGAAATTTTTGTTGGAGTCCTCTTGAGAAGCCACAACAAAATGGCAAGGGTGGCTACTGCGCAGGATTTCGGGTCCAGCCCCTCACTGCTAAAGTGTTGTTAAGAGACAGACTCTCCAAGTCTCCAGAAGTACATGACACCAATTTGAGTTCTGTGTGTAGTCCACAGCTTATACTCAACAAATGCTAGCTGCAGGGCCAGGTGACAGACAAGCCGGAGCTGCGGCTCTGTCCAGTGCCCAGGGGCACAGAGGAGGGACACAGATTCAAGAATAGAAACATGTGTGTTCCAATCATCTTCGAGAGAGAGCAAGGCCAGCCGAGGCTGTATGTCCTGGGTCTGGGGCCCCTCACCACACAACACTAAGGGCTTTGTGAGCTAAGTGGTGAATGTCATTAAACTCCGTCCATAAAATAATCACCAAGAAGTGATGACAGAGATAAAATAATCACTCAAAAAGTGACAGCAGTGTTACAGAGTTCTTCTATATCCAGTGGTGGAGGAGAATGTAGGTTACTGTGCTGTGACCTGCTTATTTACGGAGTCATGTAGCTGTATCACAGGTACTGGGGGACAGAAGCGATGCCAAGTTAGTGATGAGCAAGGCCTAATGGATGTGGGGCCGAGACTCTGTGCCTGAAAGAATGTCCCCGCCTGGAACAGATGTGTTCACCCCTAGCTCAGGCACTCCAGGGATGGGCGGGCTTGCCTGCTCTCTTCCTTCCCTCCCTCACTCCCCTCCCTCCCTCCCTCCCTCCCTCCCTTCCTTCCTTCCTTCCTTCCTTCCTTCCTTCCTTCCTTCCTTCTCTATTTCTTTTGTGTGGCACAGAGTCTTGCTAAGTCACTAAGTCATCTCAGCTGGGCTCTGACTTGCGATCCTCCTGCTTCTGCCTCCTACAGTGGCTTGTGCCAACCTCCCCAGCCTGAGCTGACATGACTGACTCTGTGTTAGTGGAGCACTCCAGAGATGGCATTTCTGAATTCAGATGGGCCTTATCCACAGTCTCAGCTGGAGATGCTGGGAAGAGAGTGTTTCACTGCACCCACGGGACTACAATTTATGGACTTGACAAGAACTCCTGTGGAGAAACCAGTGTCACTGGAAGAAGATGAAGATGTGCTGTGCATAGTGAGGGACACAAAGCAGTCCACGGTGTCCTGCACGCTCCATGGGAAGAACTCAGGTGGGAAACAGGAGCCAGAGGACAGTGGGGCTGGGAGCTGGCCTGAGGCTGCTGTGGGCCAGACAGGCAGGAACGAGTGAGCAGTCAAGGCCTGGCTCGGGTGAAGGTCCCAGAGCATCTGAGGGTCTGGGGCTGTCTCTGATGTCTGGTGCCTGGAGCTGGGGCGCTTCAGGGCCCGCGAGACACTGGCTGTCTGTGGGCCTCAGTCAAAAGGGGTTGGGGGGTGGCAGAGCAAAGGGAGTTCCAGGCAGGCTGAGCTGCAAAGATAGGACCACCAGGTGGTGGCTGGTCTGTGATTAACAACTGCCAATCCAGCGTCTAAGGAAACACAGACAGAGCAGATTTGAGGGAGAAGGTGTTACCAGCGAGGTGGCTCCTCAGCATCCCTTGGCCGTGGAGAGAGCATCTGGACACGGGGCTCCAGGTCACTGGAGATGCTGATGGGAGGTCGTCTGAGGCCACACGGGAAGGTGAGTGCGAGACTCCGCCCCTCAGCTTCTTCTCCTGTCCTTCCCCTACCCCTTTACTGGTCTTGGTTGTGCTCTGTGGGGTGGCTGGCATGCAGCTGTCCACTGACCTTGTCCAGCATGCACCGGGCCACTTAAACAGAACACATTTAGGGAGCTTGAGAAAGCGGATCCATTGCTACTAAGATCTCTCAAAATGTTTCCTTCTCTGCTTGGACAAATGGAGCCCATGCTACGGCTGGACTTGTTTTGGTCCACTTTCAAGGTGGCTAAGCATGGTCAGTGTTTGCCTTTCAGCTCTGGAAGTGACATCTGCAGGGGACACCACAACCACAAGCCAGGGTGGAGTCCTGAGTGGTCCCTCTGTGCTGCGCATCTATTTTATATGTCCAGTCTCACCTTCTCTGCTGCCCTCTCTTACATAAAACACCCATGTGCTCAGCTGCACATACATTTCCTTCTCAAAGTTCCCGATGACCAATGACACCTGATGTTTGAAATCAGGCTTCAAATTGAAAAGGCATAAACACTTAGGAAGGCGCAGGGACCAGGGTTCAATTCCCAGTGTGCCATGCCAGTTCTGTCCTTGGGGTACCCTGAGATGACGACTGAGACTGGACATGGTGGCATGCCCCTGGAATCCCAGTGCTTGGGAGCTGAAAACAGGAGGATCACTACAAGTCCTATCTGTGTAGTGAGACCCTGTAGACCCTGTAATAAATACATAAAAAGAAAGAAGAAGGAAGGAAGGAAGGAAAGAAGGAAGGAAGGAAAAGACAGACAGACAGAAAGAAAGAAAGGCATAACCAAGGAGTTGTGGGCTGCAGCCTCATCTTCAGATCTCTTTCTAAATGTAAAATTCCTTCCCATTTTCCCCTAGAAGAAGTTGTGGGTTCCAGCTTGTTTCAGATGAACTTTTGCATTCAGATGAATCAAATCCTTGTCTCTCTTTCTTCCCGGTGACCCGCTATCTCAATACATATCAAATACTCTTCTGTATTAGGCATTCTTCCAGAGAAATTCTTTCAAAATTTAGTTATTACTTTTTACCCACCTGGATTCCTTCATTCTCTCCACCTCTGGCTTTTGCTCAAGAAAATAGCTCTTTATGTTGTCAAGGCAGAAAGAAAGTTATTCAGATACGCTGCACATTTCATCCATTGTGATGACTTTTTGGGTCCTCTCAATCTTAAGATAATTTTTAAATCAGTGTACCCCTCTAGTTTCCTGCTGCCTAGCAGCTAAGGCTGTGAACCCCCCATGTTCTGATGGCCAGTGCTGTCCTTCAGCACCAAAGTATGGTTCTAAAGAACAATCAGCACAACATGTTGAGATTGTGGATTGGAGGGACAGGGACTCCAACACACGTCCGTGGCCGGGGAGCCAGCCAACTGAGGCTTCAGAACAGCTATGGAAACAATGCTCTGACGATCTATTAGAAGCAAATGCAACAACAAGCGGAGAAAGAAATTTTCAGCAAGAAAATAGAGACATAAAAAGGAACCAAATGAAATTATAGAACAGAGAAATGTAATACTAGGGGGCAAATATCACTGAATGGGCTCAATAGTAGAGAGGAGATGAAAAAGATAGGATAAGTGAATTGAAGACAAAAAATTAGAATTCACTCAAACAACAGATAAAATAGAAAAAATACGAATAGATCCCCAGGGACCTGTGAAGCAACAACAAAATATGCATGTAGTGTGCCAGAGGGCAGGGAGTGGAGGACGAGGCCCCAGGACTTCTGGGTGAACTAATGAACAGTTGAAAACTGGCCAAATTTGGCCAAGGACACAATTATAAAAGTCCCCAAAGCCAAGCGAATCTCCAACAGGACAAAATACCCCAGTAGATAGTAACCACATCCTAATTCAAATTCTAAACCTAAAGAAAAACCCTAAACAGAAAATCTTAACCCAGAGAGGATTGGCACATTCCCTGCGCCAGAGCACCAGCTCCGATGACGTTAGATTTCTTCCTAAAGCCAAAGAGGAGGAAGGAGGAAGGAATGGGGGTCAACATCCTGTGAGCGCCAGCACAGCTGCGAGCTGGACTTCTGTACCTGTCAGGAAGGAAAGGGGAACTGCAAGCGATCCCAGGGAAAGAGAAACTTAGCCATTGTGTGCAGAGACAGGTCTCAGGCCTGGCAGCTGAAGGTTCTTCCGACAGGAAGGAAGCGACGATTGCAGGGAGCAGCAGGCATGCGGGGCGGGGACTGCGGGAAGAACAGATGCCAAACGAACGCTGTCCATCTTGCCGAGGGACTTTCAGTCAGATTCACTTATTTAAGCCAAAACTACAGCATCGTCTGATAATGACGCTTTCAACCAAGAAGGTAAAGGCACTGCATAGAAATGAGGTTATCTACAGTTGGCTTAAGATGACAAGGTACTGACGTCAAGGAAACTATCTAAGACACCTTGTCCTTGGGTCAGCCCGAGGGAGCGCTGTGTCCCAGCGGAGCCGCGCTTGCCACGCGGTGAGTAAAGGAGGCAGAATCCTGGTCGCACTGGCTAACTAGCGGGCAACCAAGAAAAGATACCCAGGATCGAGAATAAGAGAAAGCAAATACAAAACAATAAAATAAAAGACTTAAACATTAACCATACCCAAGCCCCTTAAATGTAAAAATCTAAATATATTAAATGGAGGAAAGAATATATCAGGCGAACACACACACACACACACACACACACACACACACACAACTAACCTGTATGCTCATTGAGTGCACATCGGTGTCAGTATCGAGGTACTTGGCAAGTGGAATGCTGAAGACTGACATACTGTGTAGACACCGATGGCAGCAGGGAAGAAGGGCGGGGGATGCTCGGCTGATATCTGACCAAGCAGACCTAAGAGCAGAGAAAAGTGGGGCACCAGTGTGGGTGTCTAGGCAGCGCTGTCTCCGCTCACAAAGCTAATTTTTCTGACACACTGAGTTGGAGGAGCTCTGAGTCTCATTTCCCCCCAGGGCCAACATTGACTGTGTGGGACAGTGAGATTCGGTTCTTGTCCAATTGACTTTGTGACCAGAACTGTAGAAAGAATTAAGCTCATGAGCCAACGTCCCACTGTATAAGAGGAGGAGGAGGAGGAGCAAGAAGGGGAGGAGGAGGAGGAGAAAGAGGAGGAAGAGGAGGAGGAGGAGGAAGAGGAGGAGGAAGAGGAGGAGGAGAAGGAGGAGAAGGA